>NC_074689.1:20751515-20919015 GCF_029448725.1 Salvelinus fontinalis
AATTTTAAAACCATTATGCGGATGCCTATTTCAATCTACAAAGTCATAAAAATCATGAGAACAGGAAAGAAAGTGAAATTATTTCTCAGAACCATTTTGCCTCCAGATATCTTATGATCTTTCTGATTGTTAGTCCTAACCTTCAATTTGGGAACAAAACTATTAAAAGCAATTGAATAAAATAATTCTGAAGTCATCAGGTGGTGTGTGTTTCATTGTTCATTTAAAAGTCCATCGGTCTGACGTGTTTACACCTGACTGGGTGTCCCATTGTTCACCCTTGTGCCTTGTCTCTCATCCTCAGCCCCCCCCCTCTCCCAATTAAATTCAAGGGGCTTTATGTTTACATTGTTTACATTGTTATTTCACAGAAGTGAAATAAACAATACAAAGTCAAAAGTAAATATTACTCGCAAAAGTTCCAAAATAAGGAAGACATTGCAAATGTCATATTATGTGCAAATAGTTCAAGTACAAAAGGGAAAATAAATAAACATACATTTTGGTTGTATTTACAATGGTGTTTGTTCTTCACTGGTTGCCCTTTTCTTGAAGCAACAGGTCACACATATTGCTGCTGTGATGGCACACTGTGGTATTTCACCCAGTAGATATGGGAGTTTATCAAAATTGGATTTGTTTTCGAATTCATTGTGTGTCTGTGTAATCTGAGGGAAATATGTGCCTCTAATATGGTCATACATTTGGCAGGAGGTTAGAAAGTGCAGCTCAGTTTCCACCTTATTTCGTGGGCAGTGTGCACATAGCCTGTGTTCTCTGGGCAGGCAGTTTTGCCTTTGGTGGCCTTTCTCAATAGCAAGGTTATGCTTACTGAGGCTGCACATAGTCAAAGATGTCCTTCGTTTTGGGTCAGTCACAGTGGTCAGGTATTCTGCCACGGTGTGCTCTCTGTTTAGGGCCAAATAACATTCTAGTTTGCTCAGTTGTTTTGTTAATTATTTCCAGTGTATCAAGTAATTATCTTTTTGCTTTCTCATGATTTGGTTGGGTCTAATTGTTTTGCTGTCCTGGGGGCTCTGTGGGGTCTGTTTGTGTTTGTGAACAGAGCCCCAGCACCAGCTTGCTTAGGGGACTCTTCTCCAGGTTCATCTCTCTGTAGGTGATGGCTTTGTTATGGAAGGTTTGGGAATCGCTTCCTTTTAGGTGGTTGTAGAATTTAAAGGTTATTTTCTGGATTTTGATAATTAGTGGGTATTGGCCTAATTCTGCTCTGTATGCATTATTTGATGTTTTACATTGTACACGGAGGATATTTTTGCAGAATTAGTCTCATTTCTTGGTTGGTGAGCGGGCCCCAGACATCACAACCATAAAGGGCAATGCATATAACTGATTCAAGTATTTTTTGCCAGATCCTAATTGGTACGTCAAATTGTATGTTCCTTTTGATGGCATAGAATGCCCTTCTTCTTCTGTTCTGCCTGCGGTTATGGAACCCCTACCTGTCCCAGACCTGCTGTTTTCAACTCTTAATGATCGGCTATGAAAAGCCAACTGAGATTTATTCCTGATTATTATTTGACCATGCTTGTCATTTATGAACATTTTGAAAATCTTGGCTCTCTCTAATTTTCTCCTTCTCTCTTTCTTTCTCTCGGAGGACCTGGGCCCTGGGACCATGCGTCGGGACTGCCGCCCGTGGTGACTCCTTGCTGTCCCCAGTCCGCCTGGCCTTGCTGCTATTCCAGTTTCAGCTGTTCTGCCTGCGGTTATGGAACCGCCACCTGTCCCAGACCTGTTGTTTTTCAACTCTTAATGATCAGCTATGAAAAGCCAACTGAAAATTATTCATGATCATTATTTGACCATGCTTGTCACTTATGAACATTTTTGAACATCTTGGCATAGTTCTGTTATAATCTCCACCCGGCACAGCCAGAAGAGGACTGGCCACCCCTCATAGCCTGGTTCCTCTCTAGGTTTCTTCCTAGATTTTGGCCTTTCTAGGGAGTTTTTCCTAGCCACCGTGCTTCTACACCTGCATTACTAGCTGTTTGGGGTTTTAGACTGGGTTTCTGTACAGCACTTCGAGATATTAGCTGATGTACGAAGGGCTATATAAAACAAAATTGATTGATTGATTGATTGATTTTGGAACACCATTATTTTTGTCTTACTGAGATTTACTGTCAGGGCCCAGGTCAGAATCTGTGCAGAAGATATAGTTACTGCTGTAGTACTTCCTTGGTTAGGGACAGAAGCACCAGATCATCAGCAAACAGTAGATATTTGACTTCAGATTCTAGTAAGGTGTGGCCAGATACTGCAGACTGTTCTCGTACCTCACCAATTCGTTGATATATATGTTGAAGAGGGTGGGGCTTAAGCTGCATCTCTGTCTCACTCAATGGCCCTGTGGAAAGAAATGTGTGTGTTTTTTGCCAATTTTAACCATGGACTTGTTGTTTGTGTGCATGGATTTTATAATGTCATATGTTTTTCCCCCAACACCACTTTCCAATAATTTGTATAGCAGACCTTTATGCCAAATTGAGTCAATAGCTTTTTTTAAGTCAACAAACATGAGAAGACTTTGTTTTTGTTTTGTTTTGTTTCTTTGTCAAATAGGGTGTGCAGGGTGAATACGAGGTCTGTCATACGGTAATTTGGAAAAAGCCAATTTGGCATTTGCTCAGTAAATTGTTTTCACTGAGGAAATGTAATAATCTGCTGTTAATGAAAATGCAGAGGTATAGCCAATTGGAATTTGTGGTCTGTATATTTTATGTATGATACCATCATGACACCACAGGCCTTTTTGGGTTCAAGGGTTTGTATTTTGTCCTGTAGTTCATTCAGCAAACATCTCTGTTTTAGATAGATAACTCTTCATGTTGTTGTTTGTTTAGTGTGTTCCAATTTTCCCAGAAGTGGTTAGATTGTATGGATGATTCAATTACAGTTGAAATCGGAAGTTTACATACACTTAGGTTGTGTCACGGCTGTTGAAGGAGGAGGCCCAAGGTGCAGCGTGCTGAGCGTACATTTTCCTTTATTGAATAAAAATGACGCCGAACAAAACAATAAACACTACAAAAACAAACTGTGAAGCTAAAGGCTTTGTTCCCTAAACAAAGTTATTAACTTCCCACAAAGGCAGGTGGAAAAAAGGGCTACCTCAGTATGGTTCTCAATCAGAGACAACGATAGACAGCTGCCTCTGATTGAGAACCACACCCGGCCAAACACAAAGAAATAGAAAACATAGAAATAAAGAAACTATAATGCCCACCCTAGTCACACCCTGGCCTAACCAAAATAGAGAATAAAAGCCTCTCTATGGCCAGGGTGTGACAGTACCCCCCCCCCCCCCCCAAAGGTGCGGACTCCGGCCGCAAAACCTGACTCTAAAGGGGAGGGTCCGGGTGGGCTTCCTTTACGGCGGCGGCTCTGGTGCGGGACGTAGACCCTCCTCCGCCTCTGGCTCCCCCCACTTTGGTGGCGCCTCTGGTGCGGGGACCCTCGCCGCCGACCCCGGACTGGAGACCCTCGTTGCGGGCCCCGGCCTGGGCACCTTCTCTTCGGGCCGCAGACTGGGCACCCTAGCTACGGGCCCCAGACTGGGAACTCTCGTTGCGGGCCCCGGACTGGGCACCCTTGCAGGAGGCTCCGGACTGGAGGCCGTCGCTGGAGACTCCGGACTGGAAAACGTCGCTGGACGCTCCGGACTGGAGGCCGTCGCTGGAGGCTCCGGACTGGAGGCCGTCGCTGGAGGCTCCGGACTGGAGGCCTTCGTTCCATGACTCCTCACTGGAGGCTTCGTGCCATGGAGCCTCACTGGAGGCTTCTTGCCATGGATCATCACTGGAGCCAACGTGCCATGAATCATCACTGGAGGCTTCTTGCCATTGATCATCACTGGAGGCTTCGTGCCATGGATCATCACTGGAGGCTTCTTGCCATGGATCATCACTGGAGGCTTCTTGCCATGCCATGGATCCTCACTGGAGGCTTCTTGCCATGGATCCTCACTGGAGGCTTCTTGCCATGGATCATCATTGGAGGCTTCGTGCCATGGATCATCACTGGAGGCTTTGTGCCATGGATCATCACTGGAGGCTTCTTGCCATGGATCATCACTGGAGGCTTCGTGCCATGGATCATCACTGGAGGCTTCTTGCCATGGATCATCACTGGAGGCATCGTGCCATGGATCATCACTGGAGGCTTCTTGCCATGCCATGGATCCTCACTGGAGGCTTCTTGCCATAGATCATCACTGGAGCCTTCTTGCCATGGATCATCATTGGAGGCTTCGTGCCATGGATCATCACTGGAGGCTTTGTGCCATGGATCATCACTGGAGGCTTCTTGCCATGGATCATCACAGGAGGCTTCTTGCCATGGATCATCACTGGAGGCTTCGTGCCATGGATCATCACTGGAGGCTTCTTGCCATGGATCATCACTGGAGGCTTCGTGCCATGGATCATCACTGGAGGCTTCGTGCCATGGATCATCACTGGAGGGAGGAGACGTATGGGCAATCTGGTACGTTGAGATGCCACAGGACTCACCAGGCTGGAGAGACATACAGGAGGCCCTGTCCTTGGCCGAGGCACCGGATACACTGGGCCGTGGAGGCGCACTGTAGGTCTGGAGAGCAGGGCTGGCACAACCCGTTCTGGCTGGATGCTCACCCTAGCCCGGCAGATGCGAGGAGCTGGAATGTAGTGCACCGGGCTAAGAACTCGAACGGGAGACACCGTGCGCTCCACCGCATAACATGGTGCCTGACCAGTACGACGCTCGCCACGGTTAGCACGGGGAGTTGGCTCAGGTCTATAACCTGACCCATTTTTTTTGGGGGGGGGGGGGGCTGCCTCTCTGGCTTCCTTGCCAGCCATGTTCGCTCATAACCCTAACCCTACCTTCAAACTCAGTGCCTATTTGCTTGACATCATGGGAAAATAAAAAAAAAATCAGCCAAGACCTCAGAAAAAAACGTGTAGACTTCCCCAGGTCTGGTTCATCCTTGGGAGCAATTTCCAAACGCCTGAAGGTACCATGTTCATCCGTACAAACAATAGTACGCAAGTACAAACACCATGGGACCACGCAGCCATCATACCGCTCAGGAAGGAGACACGTTCTGTCTCCTAGAGATGAATGTACTTTGGTGCAAAAAGTGCAAATCAATCCCAGAACAACAGCAAAGGATCTTGTGAAGATGCTGGAGGAAACAGGTACAAAAGTATCTATATCCACAGTAAAACGAGTCCTATATCAACATAACCTGAAAGGCCGCTCAGCAGGGAAGAAACCACTGCTCCAAAACCGCCGTAAAAAAGCCCGACTACGGTTTGCAACTGCACATGGGGACAAAGATCGTACTTTTTGGAGAAATGTCCTCTGGTCTGATGAAACAAAAATAGAACTGTTTGGCCATAATGACCATCGTTATGTTTGGAGGAAAAAGGGCGAGGCTTGCAAGCCGAAGAACATCCCAACTGTGAAGCACAGGGTGGCAGCATCATGTTGTGGCGGTGCTTTGCTGCAGGAGGGACTGGTGCACTTCACAAAATAGATGACATCAGTCAGGAAGTTAAAGCTTGGTTGCAAATGGGTCTTCCAAATGGACAATGACCCCAAGCATACTTCCAAAGTTGTGGCAAAATGGATTAAGGACAACAAAGTCAAGGTATTGGAGTGGCCATCACAAAGCCCTGACCTCAATCCTATAGAAAATGTGTGGGCAGAACTGAAAAAGCGTGTGCGAGCAAGGAGGCCTACAAATCTGACTCAGTTACACCAGCTCTGTCAGGAGGAATGGGCCAAAATTCACCCAACTTATTGTGAGAAGCCTGTGGAAGGCTACCGGAATTGTTTGACCCAAGTTAAACAATTTAAAGACAATGCTACCAAATACTAATTGAGTGTATGTAAACTTCTGACCCACTGGGAATGTGATGAAAGAAATTAAAGGTGAAATAAATAATTTTCTCTACTATTATTCTGACATTTCACATTCTTAAAATAAACTGGTGATCCTAACTGACCTGAGACGGAATTTTCCTAGGATTAAATGTCAGGAATTATGAAAAACTGAGTTTAAATGTATTTGACTAAGGTGTATGTAAACTTCCGACTTCAACTGTACAATGAGCTGATTTCTGACGTGCGTGCTGTTCAATCTTTTTCCAACGTGTATTTCTGTTTTGTTTTAGTGATTCACCATAGTGAAGGCATAGACTCGGCTTTTCTAGGTCTCTATGGTTTTGTTTGGACAGGTTTCTCAATTTCTTTCTTAGGTGTTTGCATTCTTCATCAAACCATTTGTCATTGTTGTTAATTTTCTTAGGTTGTCTGCTTGAAATGTTTTGATTTGATAGGGAAGCTGAAAGGTCAATTAAATTGTTTAGTATCTCTCTCTCACTTTCTTTCTCTCTCTTTCTCTCTTTCTCTTTCTCTATTTCTTTCACTCTCTCACACTCTCTCACTCTCTCTCACTCTTTCTCTCTCTCACTCTCTCACTTTCTCTCTCTCTATCCACATGTTCCCTACGCTGTTTCCTAATTTGTGATGTACATCCTAAAGGGTGTATATATCCATCATCCTTCAGTATATGTAGAGGATATAAAGCTAGCTGTCTTAATTTCCCTCGTCGATCCTTCTGTCTGTGTGTTCACTCTCTCGCCCCCAGGTACTAACACAGGAGCTCAAAGGTTGCATGATTTGTACAAAGCGGACGAGCAGATAGGAGAAGCCAGGTTAGTTCAGGTTAGATTGGCTAGCTGTAGCGCTTCTAATTTGGTCTGCGAACCTCACATTAGAGAAATAATTACAGAGTTGATGGTTAAAACACTGCAGGGGAAATCCATGCTAAGAGACAGGAACAAGCTAGCGCTGTTCATTTATCTCCTGGAGCTATTTACACTAACAAGGTTTTGTGTGTGTGTGTGTGTGTGTGTGTGTGTGTGTGTGTGTGTGTGTGTGTGTGTGTGTGTGTGTGTGTGTGTGTGTGTGTGTGTTGTGTGTGTGTGTGTGTTGTGTGTGTGTGTGTGTGATGTGTGTGTGTGTGTGATGTGTGTGTGTGTGTGTGTGTGTGTGTGTGTGTGTGTGTTGTGTGTGTGTGTGTGTGTGTGTGTGTGTGTGTGTGTGTGTGTGTGTGTGTGTGTGTGTGTGTGTATGTGTGTGTTGTATGTGTGTGTTGTGTGTGTGTGTGTGTGTGTGTGTGTGTGTGTGTGTGTGTGTGTGTGTGTGTGTGTGTGTGTGTGTGTGTGTGTGTGTGTGTGTGTGTGTGTGTGTGTGTGTGTGTGTGTGTGTGTGTGTGGCTGATTGTTGTGGCCTATCAGTTTATTATAGATTTCTGTGCAGAGTGTAGTCAAGAAGGAAACAACACTCTCTGCAGACATTGACCTAAGGGGGTTAAAGTGGTATTTCTAATGCATTTGTGCTGTGAAATACATTTTATGTCTAATTCTGTATGCTATAATTATTTTTAAATTAGAGCAGTAAAAATAAATGTTCTGTCATGCCAATGATATATGGTCTGATATACCATGGCAGTCAGCCAATCAGCATTCAGGGCTCGAATCACCCAGTTTATAATATGAGATAGCATTCATTATGCTCCTTATAAGCATAATTTTTAATCTACAAAGTCATATAAATCATCAGCACATGAAAGAAATTAATTCTGAGATCCATTTTACCTCCAGATTTCATTTTGTCTTCTGATTGTTAATCCTAACCTCCAATTTGGGAACAAAGCTATTACATGTATTTTTTTCTGAAGTTGTGTGTGTGTGCGTGCGTGTGTGTGGCTGTGTGTGCGTGAGTGTGTGTGTTTCATTGTTCATTTAAAGGTGTGTGTGTATATGGGTGTGTGTGTGAAAAATAATGACTGATGGGACGTAAAACGACAACCATCAGATTGTTACCACACTCATATGCCTTACCAAGCTCCACACACATTATCATACACACATTATCATACACACATTATCATACAAGCAAGCCTTACAGAAGGGATAGTTCCAGTGTGTTTCATTCAGTGTTGGCCTCACCTGTAAAAAGGACGATGTGAAGAATATACATATGTTTAACTCTGTGTGTGTGTGTGTGTGTGTGTGTGTGTGTATATGTGTTTATTTCTGGTTTTACTGTCCTTGTGGTGACCAGAAGTCCTCACAAGGATGGTAAAACAAGTGGGGACATTTCATATTGTCAAAGACTCCAGCCACCCAAGTCAAAGACTGTTCTCTCTGCTCCCGATGCACCAAGTCTGGAACTAACCGGACCCTGCTTCTACCCCCAAGCCATGACTAACTTTTTTGACTCATCACATTATTATTTATCCTGTTGCCTAGCTACTCATTTCATCGCTACCTATATGTACATATCTACCTCAATTACCTTGTACCCCTACACATCCACTCTGTACTGGTACCCCATATAGCCAAGTAATCATCCCTCATTGTGTTTCTCACTGTGTTTCTCGTTGTGTTTCCCGCTGTGTTTCTCGCTGTGTTTCTCGCTGGGGAAGGGCACATACAGTGTGTAAGCACTTCACTGTTAGTCTATAGCTTACGAAGCATGTGACAAATTACATTTGATTTGATTTGATTTTACCAGTCCCCACAAGGAAAAAGGCTATTTTAGGCTTAGGGGTTAGCTTTAGGGTTAGGGTTACGATAATGTTAGGGTTAGAGTCAGGGTTAGGGGTTAGGGGTTAGGAATTAGGGGCTAGGGTTAGGATCAGGGTTACGGGTTTAGGTTTCGGGTTAAGGTTAGAGTTAGATTATGTTTTTTTTAAATGGGAATCAATTGTTTGGTCCCCCACAAGGATAGTAAAACAAATGTGTGTGTGTGTGTGTGTGTGTGTGTGTGTGTGTGTGTGTGTGTGTGTGTGTGTGTGTGTGTGTGTGTGTGTGTGTGCGTGTGTGTGTGAGCGTGTTAGCGCGTGTGCATGTGCATATGTGTGTGTGTGAGCGTGTGTGTGTGTGTGTGTGTGTGTGTGTGTGTGTGTGTGTGTGTGTGTGTGTGTGTGTGTGTGTGTGTGTGTGTGTGTGTGTGTGTGCGTGCGTGTGTGTGTGAGCGTGTTAGCGCGTGTGCATGTGCATATGTGGGTGTGTATGTGTGTTTGTGTATAACCCTCCAGTCAAACCCTCACCTTTGTTCCTACAGCTCACAGATGGGGCCCTTGAGGAAATGATCAAAGCTGCTCTGGACACAACACACACACACGCACACAACCACAAACGTATATACAGTGACCTTACACCTTACATCTTATGTTGGAGCTCAGCTCCCACTGTCACCTATTCCTTCAGAAAAAGGAGCAGGGCCTTAAAACCTCTTTGGGCTCAAGGGGCAGTATTGAGTAGCCAGATAAAAGGTGCCCATTTCAAAAAGGCCTCGTACTCAATTCTTGCTCGTACAATATGCATATTATTATTACTATTGGATAGAAAACACTCTCCAGTTTCTAAAACAGTTTGAATTATTTCTCTGAGTGAAACAGAACTCGACTTAGAGCAATTTTCCTATGTGTATGTCAGAATGCAGAATTTTGCTGGCTGTTCTGAGACCTGTGTATTAGTTTGCCTGTCCTCTACTGGTTGAGATGCACTGCATACGCCTTCCACTGGGTGTCAGCGAATAGGGAGAGTTGAAATGGAGTTTCTACGTAGGTCCCAAAGGTTATAAATTGCTTGGAACCAAAGTGTCCCATCTTTCCACTCTTCGCTCTGACGCAGGAAGGGTCTTGGCATGTCATTTTAGAAGCTCCCGTATTAGCTCCTAGATATATCCGGCTCTGTTTTTATTCGATATAGGTGTTGAAGACATCGTAATGTTGTTATTTTAAACCGAATTATATAATTTTATGTCAGTATATTGCGATTTTCTGGTATTTATTTTTGTGACGTTTTAGGAAGTTTGGTATCTCTGAAGTTGGGTATCTCTGGCCCACATGGCTATTGTTTATTGCTAATTGCAACGTTGAAGACGACGTTCTCCAACCTAGCAACGATTCTTTTGGACAACGGACACATTTCCCAAGATTCTGATGGGAGTTCATCTAAAAGTAAGAACTATTTATGCTGATAATTCATTGTTCTGTTGAAAAATGTCAAATGCAAACGCCATTTCCTGCAGTGTAGCCTTGCGTTATCGCAGCCTGTGTTGCGCAGTAAGGTTAATTTTAAAAATGTAATTCAGCGATTGCATTAAGACCTAATTTGTCTTTCAATTGCTGTCCAACCTGTATTTTTTTGTCAAGTTTATGAATAGTATTCGATAAGAAAAGGTGCCTTTACAAGATGGCGCCGGACAGATTGCTTGACGTTATGGACACTATTCTCATTGTCTAAGCACGATTTGTGTCGCTAAATATACACATTTTCGAACAAACTCTATATGCATTGTGTAATATGATGTTACAGGACTGTCATCTGAAGAATTCTGAGAAGGTTAGTGAAACAATTAATATATTTTGGTGGTTTATACGTTATAGCTATTTTTGCCTTGAATCAATGCTGTTGTTATGTTTGCTATTGTGCTAAGCTAATATAACGCTATATTGTGTTTTCGCTGTAAAACACTTGATAAATCGGAAATATTGTCTGGAATCACAAGATGCCTGTCTTTGAATTGCTGTACACTATGTATTTTTCAGAAATGTTTTATGATGAGTATTTAGTTATTTGGCGTTGGTGTCTGTAATTTTTCTGTCTGCTTTCGGCGCAATTTCTGACTGTAGCTGGAATGTAAACTATGATTTATACCTGAAATATGCACATTTTTCTAACAAAACATATGCTATACAACAAATATGTTATCAGACTGTCATCTGATGAAGTTGTTTCTTGGTTAGTGGCTATTTATATCTTTATTTGGTCAAATTTGTGATAGCTACTGATGTAGTAAAAAACTGATGAAGTAAAAATAGTGGTGTCTTTTGCTAACGTGGTTAGCTAATAGATTTACATATTGTGTCTTCCCTGTAAAACATTAAAAAAATCGGACATGTTGGCTTGATTCACAAGATGTGTACCTTTCATCTGGTGTCTTGGACTTGTTAATGTGTGAAAGTTAAATATTAAAAAAATATATATTTTTGAATTTCGCGCTCTGCACTTGAAGTGGCTGTTGTCATAAGCGTACCAACGTCGGGCTTGCACGCCAAACAGGTTAATAGGTTATAGAAAAGAATCCCATATGCGCATTGTGTTCCCTTTACTTCACTACAATACTATCTACAGGGAGGTGGGGGAGAGAGTATTTACTCTGTGTATGTACGTGCGTGTATAAGGAATGTATGTATGGATCACAAGACGAATACCTACACATTGTGTTATCTTAGTAAGGGGCAGGAGGTAGCCTCGAGGTCAGAGAGTCCGGCCAGTAACCGAAAGGTTTGAATACCAGTGCCGACAACTTCAAAATACAAATCTGTCGCTGTGCCCTTGAGCGAGGCACTTAACCCCATTTGCTCCAGGGGCACTCTATAATGGGGACCCTGGCCGTGACCCCACTCCCTGCGGGTGTCTCAGGGGGGGTTGGGATATGCAAAAATAAATACAAGTATTTCCATTACACACTTGTGTGTAACAGGACAAATATAAGCATCCCCCCCCAAATAATAGTTTGCTCTGGACTCTGCTTTTCTCTCTCTCAGTTCAATCTCTCTCTCTTCTTTTTCTCTCCCTCTGCTTCCAGGAAGGCCTAAGAAGGACAAAGAATGGTGAACAGACAAATGGATGTGGAGGCATAGATGGAAGGAGAGATGGAAGGAGAGAGGGAGGGAGGGCAGAGAAGGAGGGATGGAGGGAGAGATGGTAGGACAGAGGGAGGGAGGGCAGAGAAGGGAGGGAGGGCAATGTGTTATGGTTAAGACTATTGTAATTTTTTATACCCTTTTCCCTCCTCCCTTAGATAATAACTCTGATGCTTACATTGAGGGATAACTCCTTGATTAACCATAGACGTTCCTTAGCCCAACTGTTATGATGACAGAAGATTCCTTCTTCATGATGAAGACACATCTGCACAGCATCTTGTCATTCTCTCTCAAACACGCCTCTTATCATCCTCTGACATGCTATACGATGACCAAGTCCATGACGCCCGAAACGCCCAAACACGCCTCTTATCATCCTCTGACATGCTATAAGATGACCAAGTCCATGACGCCCGAAACGCCCAAACACGCCTCTTATCATCCTCTGACATGCTATACGATGACCAAGTCCATGACGCCCGAAATGTTTTATGTGATTTTTGGTGAAAAACAAGCGATATATCTCAAATGTATGCATGATGCCCATATTAGGTCGTTGTTGGGGTATTGGTAGATTACTTGAAGACCAGCCACGTCACGGACACCGACGTCTTGCTTCCAGACAAACGAAACACCTTCTTTGCCCGCTTTGAGGATAATACAATGTCACCGTCTCAGCCCGCTAACAAGAACTGCGCCCCCCACCCCTTGGTTACCAACAATGCAGAGACAGCCTACAGGGAGAAGGTGGGGGCACTCAGAGTGTGGTGTCAGGAAAACAACCTCTCACTCAACGTCAACAAAACAAAGGAGATGATCGTGGACTTCAGGAAACAGCAGAGGGAGAACCCTCCTATCCACATCGATGGGACAGCAGTGGAGAAGGTGGAACGTGTTAAGTTCCTCAGCGTACACATCACAGGCAAACTGAAATGGTCCACCCACACAGACAGTGTGGTGAGAAGGCACAACAGCGCCTCTTTAACCTCAGGAGGCTGAAGAAATGTGGCTTGTCACCCAAAATCCTGACTAACTTTTACAGATCCATATTCGAGAGCATCCTGTCGGGCTGTATCACAGCCTGGTACGGTAACTGCCCCGCTCTCAACCGCAAGGCTCTCCATAGGGTGGTGCAGTCTGCACAACGCATCACCGGGGGCAAACTACAGTTGAAGTCAGAAGTTTACATACACTTAGTGTTGGAGACATTAAAACTTGTTTTGTCAACCACTCTCTCATTTCTTGTTAACAAACTATAGTTTTAGAAAGTCGGTTAGTACATCTACTTTGTGCATGACACAAGTCATTTTTCCAACAATTGTTTACAGACAGATTATTTCACTTTTAATTCACTGTATCACAATTCCAGTGGGTCAGAAGTTTACATACACTAAGTTGACTGTGCCTTTAAACAGCTTGGAAAATTCCAGAAAATTATGTCATGGCTTTAGAAGCTTCTGTTAGGCTCATTGATCTCATTAGGGTCAATTGGAGGTGTACCTGTGGATGTATTTCAAGGCCTACCTTCAAACTCAGTGCCTCTTTGCTTGACATCATGGAAAAATGTAAAGAAATCAGCCAAGACCTCAAAAAAAATGTGTAGACCTCCACAAGTCTGGTTCATCCTTGGGAGCAATTTCCAAATGCCTGAAGGTACCACGTTTATCTTTACAAACAATAGTACGCAAGTATAAACAACATGGGACCACGCAGCCGTCATACCGCTCAGGAAGGAGAGGTGTTCTGTCTCCTAGAGATGAACGTACTTTGGTGCGAAAAGTGCAAATCAAATCAACATTTGACCCAAGTTAAACAATTTAAAGGCAATGTTACCAAATACTAATTGAGTGTATGTAAACTTGTGTAATGAATGTAATGTAATGAATAAAATTAAAGCTGAAATAAATCCTTCTCTCTACTATTATTCTGACATTTCACATTCTTAAAAGAAGTGTTGATCCTAACCGACCTAAGACAGGGAATTTTTACTCGGATTAAATGTCAGGAATTTTGAAAAATGGATTTTAAATGTATTTTGCTAAGGTGTATGTAAACTTCCGACTTCAAATTGACCTGCCCTCCATGATACCTACAGTACACGATGTCACAAGATGGCCAAAAAGATCGTCAAAGACAACAACCACCCAAGCCACTGCTTGTTCACCCCGTTATCATCCAGAAGGCGAGGTCAGTACATGTGCATCTGGGACCGAGAGACTGAAAAACAGCTTCTTTCTCAAGGCCATCAGACTGCTAAACAGCCATCACTAACACAGAGAGGCTGCTGCCTATATTGAGACCCAATCACTGGACACTTTAATAAATGGATCACTAGTCACTTTAAACAATGCCACTTTAAATAATGCCACTTTAATAATGTTTACATATCTTACATTACTCATATCACATGTATATACTGTATTTTATACCATCTATTGCACCTTGCCTATGCCGCTCGGCCATCACTCTTCCATATACTTATATGTACATATTCTTATTCACCCCTTTTGGATTTGTGTGTATTAGGTAGTTGTTGGGGAATTGTTAGATTACTTGTTAGATATTACTGCAGAGCACAAGTATTTCGCTACATTCGCATTAACATCTGCTAACCATGTATATTTGACAAATAAAATGTGATTTGATTAGATTTTTTTTAATTTATCCATATTGTCCAGATAACAACTGTTTCTTTCCTGTGTGCATACAAACATGTATAGGTGCATGGCTGTGTATGTGTACGCATGTGCATATGTGTGTGTGTGTGTGTGTATGTGTGTGTGCGTGTGTGCGTGCGTGCGTGCGTGCTCCCAGCTTCATTTTATCATAGCCGGTTGTCTTTTCTCCTGACCCTGACATTTGGAGTCATGTGGTAATGCTCCTCACATATCAATTTCACCTATTTTCTCATCAGACCCATTTCCCCTGCAGAAAATGGAATCATTTATGCTTTCAGCAATTTCTTATTGATTGGCTCACTGCTGGAAATAGGAACTGCCATTATAGCCACGCAGTTAAATTGAGTTTTAAGCAGGATTGTAAAATATATCATTTCACAACCACTAAAACAAAAGCTTTTATATTTGTGGACACTAAGCATCAGATGCCTTAAACGACCTGTTTCTTTGTCTGATAGTGCTATTTCTGATGTACACGCACTCCTCTTACATTGTATATTACTGTGTGTGTCCTACAACTAGGCCTGTAAAATTTATTGACTCACTTTCTAAGGAGCACTTGGATATAATGTTAAAAATGTCATATCCACACTGGGTTCTTTTCATTGGTTGTTAGAGAGAACATGTGGTTGTTCCAGAAATGCCTAATAAATAAATGAACTGTATAAATTATACACTTGGTGTGTGTGTGTGCGCGTGTGCGTGTGCGTGTGCGTGTGTGTGATTATGTGATGTACACACCAACAGGGCTGAAGTAGCTTTGAAGGTGCACTGAGAATCAACAGGGACATAATCACAGGCTGTGCCTCAGGTCCCCCCCCCCCCCCCCCCACACACACTCACACGAACGCCTGCACAGAGCCTTGGCCTACCCCATCTTTGGACAAGGGCAACAACCCCCTCTCCTCTTTCAACAACCTCCTCTCCTCTTTCAACAACCCCCTCTCCTCTTTCAACAACCCCCTCTCCTCTTTCAACAACCTCCTTTACTCTTTCAACAACCCCCTCTCCTCTTTCAACAACCCCCTCTCCTCTTTCAACAACCCCCTCTCCTCTTTCAACAACCTCCTTTACTCTTTCAACAACCCCCTCTCCTCTTTCAACAACCCCCTCTCCTCTTTCAACAACCCCCTCTCCTCTTTCAACAACCCCCTCTCCTCTTTCAACAACCCCCTCTCCTCTTTCAACAACCCCCTCTCCTCTTTCAACAACCCCCTCTCCTCTTTCAACAACCTCCTTTACTCTTTCAACAACCCCCTCTCCTCTTTCAACAACCCCCTCTCCTCTTTCAACAACCTCCTTTACTCTTTCAACAACCCCCTCTCCTCTTTCAACCTCCTCTCCTCTTTCAACAACCTCCTCTCCTCTTTCAACAACCTCCTCTCCTCTTTCAACAACCCCCTCTCCTCTTTCAACAACCCCCTCTCCTCTTTCAACCTCCTCTCCTCTTTCAACAACCCCTCTCCTCTTTCAACAACCCCTCTCCTCTTTCAACAACCCCATCTCCTCTTTCAACAACCTCCTCTCCTCTTTCAACAACCACTCTCCTCTTTCAACCCCCTCTCCTCTTTCAACAACCCCTCTCCTCTTTCAACAACCCCCTCTCCTCTTTCAGCAACCCCTCTCCTCTTTCAACAACCCCCTCTCCTCTTTCAACCCCCTCTCCTCTTTCAACAACCCCTCTCCTCTTTCAACAACCCCCTCTCCTCTTTCACCATCTCCTCTCCTCTTTCAACAACCCCCTATACTCTTTCAACAACCCCCTCTCCTCTTTCAACAACCTCCTCTCCTCTTTCAACAACCCCCTCTACTCTTTCAACAACCCCTCTCCTCTTTCAACAACCCCCTCTCCTCTTTCAACAACCCCCTCTCCTCTTTCAACCTCCTCTCCTCTTTCAACAACCTCCTCTCCTCTTTCAACAACCCCCTCTCCTCTTTCAACAACCCCCTCTCCTCTTCCAACAACCCACTCTACTCTTTCAACAACCCCTCTCCTCTTTCAACAACCCCCTCTCCTCTTTCAACAACCCCTCTCCTCTTTCAACAACCCCCTCTCCTCTTTCAACAACCCCCTCTCCTCTTTCAACAACCCCCTCTCCTCTTCCAACAGCCCCCTCTCCTCTTTCAACAACCCCCTCTCCTCTTTCAACCCCCTCTCCTCTTTCAACAACCCTTTCCTCTTTCAACCCCCTCTCCTCTTTCAACCCCCTCTCCTCTTTCAACAACCCCTCTCCTCTTTCAACTACCCCTCTCCTCTTTCAACCTCCTCTCCTCTTTCAACAACCCCTCTCCTCTTTCAACTACCCCTCTCCTCATTCAACCTCCTCTCCTCTTTCAACCTCCTCTCCTCTTGCAACAACCTCCTCTCCTCTTTCAACAAGGCTCTCTATGAACCACAGCTAAGGCTAAACACACAACACAAGATTCCCCGTCCCACTATATGGACTCCTCCCCTCACAACCACCAAACTGGGGTCGTGGTCCTCTCTGATCCCAGGAACACATGTAGATGTTGGCCTCAGATGAAGTGAAGAGACTGTCATCTTCACCACAAACCCCCAGCCCAGCACTGGTCGTGCCCAGGGGACGATGCCTCTCGCTGGGCCAGGAGAGGGGAGAGGAGTGCCTGGGGCTGGGGCTGGAGCTCACACCTCCCTCCACTATGGACATGGAACCAAATAACCCAAGCCCAGCTATCCCCATGCTTCATAAATAATGCTCACTGTTAATATTTAATGAATAATTACTCCTCTGCTTTTATCTTGTTGACCAAAGACTTAGTCAGCAAATGATTTGGCAGCAGCCCCCTTCTCCCCTGCTTCCCCCCATTCTCCTATTTCCCTGATTCCCTCCATTCTCATATTTCCATGCTTCCCGCCATTCCCCTATTTCCCTGCTTCCTTCCATTCCCCTATTTCCCTGCTTCCTGCCATTCCCCTATTTCCCTGCTTTCTTCCATTCCCCTATTTCCCTGCTTCCTTCCATTCCCCTATTTCCCTGCTTCCTGCCATTCCCCTATTTCCCTGCTTCCTTCCATTCCCCTATTTCCCTGCTTCCTCCCATTCTCCTATTTCCCTGCTTCCTTCCATTCCCCTATTTCCCTGCTTCCTTCCATTCCCCTATTTCCCTGCTTCCTTTCATTATCATATTTCCCTGCTTCCTTTCATTATCATATTTCCCTGCTTCCTTTCATTATCATATTTCCCTGCTTCCTTCCATTATCCTATTTCCCAGCTTCCCTCCATTATCCTATTTCCCAGCTTCTCTCCATTCTCCTATTTCCCGGCTTCCCTCCATTCTCCTATTTCCCTGGAGGTTTGTGTAGGGCCTTTCAACCCCTCTGTCGCTCCACCACACACCCTACCCTGGTGTAGAATACATTGATTAGACTACGTCTCCCACAATGCATTGCTTTCTGATCATGCTGGATGACATTTTTTGTATCTTTGGTAGCAAAGCCATGGCCAAGTGTGTGTGTTAATAAAGTTTGTATGTGCACAGTTGCATGTGTGTGTGTCAGCCCTGGTGTATTCTAGGCCTGTCGCATGGCAGCCTTTCCATGGTAAAGGTTAGCTGTGTGTTTGGGTGTTGACGTAGAGGGAAAAAGGAATACAAGGGTCTTAACGATCTCTCCTGCGATTCCTCTCTCTCTCTGTCGGATCACTCGGAATAGATGGAAATTAGTTATATCCCTTCTGTGTGTGTGTGTGCCTGTGCGTGTGTTTGTGTGTGTAACCTAGGTTGAAAGTCAGCCTGTGAAAGTCGGCCTCCCACTCACTCCTCTGTCACCAACTCTTCAAGACAATAAGGTAATTAGTCTGAGCCTGTGTGTGTGTGTGCGTGTGCGTTTGTGTGAGCCTGTGTGTGTGTGTGTGTGTGTCTCACCCTTCTCTCTCTCTCTCTCTCTCCATCTCTCCTTATCTCACCCATCTCTTGCTCACATCCCCTCCTCACTTCTTCTACGTTTACCCTCCCTCTCTCGTCCCCTCTCCCTCCCCTCCTCCATCCATCTCTCTCTCTCTCTCTCTCTCTCTCAGAAAGATATTGGCCTGTCTGCTCATTCCATAACTCACCCTTTACTCAGCAATGCTCAATTAAACTGCATACATTAAAGCTGCTGATGGCAAGATAGGACATTTGTAATCAAGCATATTTATTCTCCCTAATCACCCTGGGGACATGCACGCACACATAGACACGCACACACGAAACACAACACACACACAGACACACATACAAACACACACACAAGCACATGCAAAAACATGCACACATACGCGCACACGCATGCAGCGAGCGGCACGTGCATATGAATGACCTGATCTCAATCTAGCTAGCACCTTAATGCCGTGGACTCCGTAACCTCGCCAACCAACCCCCAGTCCATATTAATGACACCATACTATTTTACATATTAATGAATCTAGTTTTTACATATTAATGAATCTAGTTTTTACATATTAATGAATCTAGTTTTTACATATTAATGAATCTAGTTTTGAATATGCTACTCAGTAAATCACGTAAGGCTTGTCCTGTTCTGGTCTCCATTTAAATGTATAGCAGGAGGTGGGGTTTTGTTTGTTTTGCATGTTGGAATACACATATGAGCAACACATAGAAGATCATTGTAACCAAACTGTGGATGTGAATGGTATATGTGAGTAGGTGTGTCTTGAATCTTGGGTTGTGTGGTTAAGGTTGCTCAGATGCACAGATGTGCATTGATGTGTGCGTGTGTATCTCTTCGTGCTAGTGTGACGGTTCATGTGTGTATGTGCGTGCATGTGTGTGTGTTTGTGTGTGTGCCTTAAATAATGAGAACTATTCCCAGTGGTAGTAGTCTGACTGTACATGGCTCAGTGGGACTAAGTTTCATTAAAACAAAGCAGAGTGAACACACAGACAGACGGATCGACGAGGGAAATTAAGACAGCTACCTCTACATATACTGAAGGATGATGGATATATACACCCTTTAGGATGTACATCACAAATTAGGAAACAGTGTAGGGAACATGTGGAGGGGGAGAGAGAGAGAGAGAGAGAGAAAGAGAGAGAGAGAGAGAGAGAGAGAGAGAGAGATGTGTATATATGAATGCTGACATAAGTATTAATGTTTACTAGACATGAGGCATGTCACCATCTGAAATTCACCCTCATCTTTTAAGCAGGTTCATGATCAAACAGCACCACACACTAATGACAGTCCCAACACACTCATGGAAATATAGACAAAAGGGAATAATCAATCTCCTCTATTTTCTCCCTCTCTTTCTTCCTTTTCTCCATTGTCCCTCCTCTCCCTCCTTCCCTCCTCTCTAGTCATTTGGATAAAATCAAGGGATATAGCTATAATGTGTGTGTCTGCGTGTGTGTGCGCGGGTGTGGGTGTGTCTTTGTGAGTGTGTGTGCATGCGTGAGTGTGTGTGTGTGTGAACCTCTCACTGCTTTTGGTAATTGAAGGCCCTCCCGTTGATTTCACACAATCAGGCGCCGCATTGGTGCTGATGAAAGTGAATCAAAGGTAGAAGCTCTATTCTGAAGGCCTTCCACTACACAACACTGCCCCTCCAGCCTCAATTATCCTCACAATAGCTTATTAATACCTTCTACCCTATACCTCACCTCACCTCTTCCTCTCCCACTCTCTTTTCCTCCCTCCCTTCCTTCCTCCCTCCCTCCCACCCAACACCTCTTCTCCTCTCCTTTATGCATCACAGAGTTATACCACATTATTCCATACAACTCATATCTCCCCGCAATCGGACAGTGGCTCTCCCTCCTCCTCCCTCCCTCAGCTCCTCTCCCTCCATCTTCTTTATCCTTTTTAATGAAAGTGAGGACCCCAGTCGCCTGTCGAGGTGATCCGTATCTGCTGGTGTCTTTGAACGCTGATTGTATGACTGCTAAATGGTGCTGCATGGTGAATGGAGGCAGTTAGCCGAGTCTATATTTCCCCGCTGTAGTAATTCAGATAGTAGTATCTCTTTCCCTCTCTCTCGCTCCCTCTTTCTCTCTCTCGTTCCCTCTCTCTCTCGCTCCCTCTTTCTCTCTCTATCCCTCTCTCTCTCTCGCTCCCTCTTTCTCTCTCTCGTTCCCTCTCTCTCTCGCTCCCTCTTTCTCTCGCTCTATCCCACTCTCTCTATCACTCTCTCTCTCGCTCACTCTTTCTCTCTCTCTATCCCTCTCTCTCTCTCTCTCACTCTCTCTCTCACCCTTCCTCTCTCTCTCTCTCTCTCTCTCGCTCCCTCTCTGCTCTCTCTCCCTTTCTCTCTGTACTTTCTGGGGTTGGAGATTGGGTTGGTAAATTTCAGCAGAGAGAAGAATAAGCCTCTATTACCACAGAAGCAGGGGGCCTAAGACATTAATTGCCTGGCATTTGGCGACATTACAAAATATGCATGTGGCTTATGCATGTACAGTGTGTGTATGTAGGGCGGAGGGAGAATGTAAGCTATACCATCTGCACATGGCTTATGCATGCATGGTGTGTGAGAGGAGGACATAAGAGAGGGATAGATGAAGGAAGGAAGGAAGGAAGGAAGGAAGGAAGGAAGGAAGGAAGGGAGGAAGGAAGGAAGGAAGGAAGTGGGTGAGGCTTCTGTTATTATCCATAACACAGTTGTTTTCATGTCACTACAATCCCTCTCTTGTGTGTGTCAGGAGTGAGACCCAGAACAGTTCAGGATCAAAGAAATATAAAGAAAAAGGGAATCAATGCTTCTTTCCTTTTGATAACAGGGCTTTTGTTTGATGCTTCAACAGCATGAATGAAAGATGGTGAAATATGTCGAGAAAAACGTTCAAACAACCTGCTCTCTCTTTCTCAACCCCCTCTCTCTGTCATTCACCTGCTCTCTCTTTAACCAACCCCTCTCTCTGTCATTCACCTGCTCTCTCTTTCTCAACCCCCTCTCTCTGTCATTCACCTGCTCTCTCTTTCTCAACCTCCTCTCTCTGTCATTCACCTGCTCTCTCTTTAACCCACCCCTCTCTCTGTCATTCACCTGCTCTCTCTTTAACCAACCCCTCTCTCTGTCATTCACCTGCTCTCTCTTTCTCAACCCCCTCTCTCTGTCATTCACCTGCTCTCTCTTTCTCAACCCCCTCTCTCTGTCATTCACCTGCTCTCTCTTTCTCAACCTCCTCTCTCTGTCATTCACCTGCTCTCTCTTTAACCAACCCTCTCTCTGTCATTCACCTGCTCTCTCTTTCTCAACCTCCTCTCTCTGTCATTCACCTGCTCTCTCTTTAACCAACCCCTCTCTCTGTCATTCACCTGCTCTCTCTTTCTCAACCCCCTCTCTCTGTCATTCACCTGCTCTCTCTTTCTCAACCCCCTCTCTCTGTCATTCACCTGCTCTCTCTTTCTCCAACCCCCTCTCTCTGTCATTCACCTGCTCTCTCTTTAACCAACCCCTCTCTCTCTGTCATTCACCTGCTCTCTCTTTAACCAACCCCTCTCTCTCTGTCATTCACCTGCTCTCTCTTTAACCAACCCCTCTCTCTCTGTCATTCACCTGCTCTCTCTTTAACCAACCCCTCTCTCTCTGTCATTCACCTGCTCTCTCTTTAACCAACCCCTCTCTCTCTGTCATTCACCTGCTCTCTCTTTAACCAACCCCTCTCTCTCTGTCATTCACCTGCTCTCTCTTTAACCAACCCCTCTCTCTGTCATTCACCTGCTCTCTCTTAAACCAACCCTCTCTCTCTGTCATTCACCTGCTCTCTCTTTCTCAACCCCCTCTCTCTGTCATTCACCTGCTCTCTCTTTAACCAACCCCTCTCTCTGTCATTCACCTGCTCTCTCTTTCTCCAACCCCCTCTCTCTGTCATTCACCTGCTCACTCTTTAACCAACCCTCTCTCTGTCATTCACCTGCTCTCTCTTTAACCAACCCTCTCTCTCTGTCATTCACCTGCTCTCTCTTTAACCAACCCCTCTCTCTGTCATTCACCTGCTCTCTCTTTCTCCAACCTCCTCTCTCTGTCATTCACCTGCTCTCTCTTTAACCAACCCCTCTCTCTGTCATTCACCTGCTCTCTCTTTCTCAACCTCCTCTCTCTGTCATTCACCTGCTCTCTCTTTAACCAACCCCTCTCTCTGTCATTCACCTGCTCTCTCTTTAACCAACCCTCTCTCTCTGTCATTCACCTGCTCTCTCTTTAACCAACCCTCTCTCTGTCATTCACCTGCTCTCTCTTTCTCAAACCCCCTCTCTCTGTCATTCACCTGCTCTCTCTTAAACCAACCCTCTCTCTCTGTCATTCACCTGCTCTCTCTTTAACCAACCCTCTCTCTGTCATTCACCTGCTCTCTCTTTCTCAAACCCCCTCTCTCTGTCATTCACCTGCTCTCTCTTTAACCAAACCCTCTCTCTGTCATTCACCTGCTCTCTCTTTAACCAACCCCTCTCTCTGTCATTCACCTGCTCTCTCTTTAACCAACCCTCTCTCTCTGTCATTCACCTGCTCTCTCTTTAACCAACCCTCTCTCTGTCATTCCCCTGCTCTCTCTTTCTCAAACCCCCTCTCTCTGTCATTCACCTGCTCTCTCTTTAAACAACCCTCTCTCTGTCATTCACCTGCTCTGTCTTTCTCAACCCCCTCTCTCTGTCATTCACCTGCTCTCTCTTTCTCCAACCCCCTCTCTCTGTCATTCACCTGCTCTCTCTTTCTCAACCCCCTCTCTCTGTCATTCACCTGCTCTCTCTTTAACCAACCCTCTCTCTGTCATTCACCTGTTCTCTCTTTAACCAACCCTCTCTCTGTCATTCACCTGCTCTCTCTTTCTCAACCCCCTCTCTCTGTCATTCACCTGCTCTCTCTTTCTCCAACCCCCTCTCTCAGTCATTCACCTGCTCTCTTTCTCAACCCCCTCTCTCTGTCATTCACCTGCTCTCTCTTTAACCAACCCTCTCTCTGTCATTCACCTGCTCTCTCTTTAACCAACCCTCTCTCTGTCATTCACCTGCTCTCTCTTTCTCAACCCCCTCTCTCTGTCATTCACCTGCTCTCTCTTTCTCCAACCCCCTCTCTCTGTCATTCACCTGCTCTCTCTTTCTCAACCCCCTCTCTCTGTCATTCACCTGCTCTCTCTTTAACCAACCCTCTCTCTGTCATTCACCTGCTCTCTCTTTCTCAACCCCCTCTCTCTGTCATTCACCTGCTCTCTCTTTCTCCAACCCCCTCTCTCTGTCATTCACCTGCTCTCTCTTTCTCAACCCCCTCTCTCTGTCATTCACCTGCTCTCTCTTTAACCAACCCCCTCTCTCTGTCATTCACCTGCTCTCTCTTTAACCAACCCTCTCTCTGTCATTCACCTGCTCTCTCTTTCTCAACCCCCTCTCTCTGTCATTCACCTGCTCTCTCTTTCTCCAACCCCCTCTCTCTGTCATTCACCTGCTCTCTCTTTCTCAACCCCCTCTCTCTGTCATTCACCTGCTCTCTCTTTAACCAACCCTCTCTCTGTCATTCACCTGCTCTCTCTTTCTCAACCCCCTCTCTCTGTCATTCACCTGCTCTCTCTTTCTCCAACCCCCTCTCTCTGTCATTCACCTGCTCTCTCTTTCTCAACCCCCTCTCTCTGTCATTCACCTGCTCTCTCTTTCTCCAACCCCCTCTCTCTGTCATTCACCTGCTCTCTCTTTCTCCAACCCCCTCTCTCTGTCATTCACCTGCTCTCTCTTTCTCAACCCCTCTCTCTGTCATTCACCTGCTCTCTCTTTCTCCAACCCTTCTCTATGTCATTCACCTGCTCTCTCTTTCTCAACCCCTCTCTCTGTCATTCACCTGCTCTCTCTTTCTCCAACCCCCTCTCTCTGTCATTCACCTGCTCTCTCTTTCTCCAACCCCCTCTCTCTGTCATTCACCTGCTCTCTCTTTCTCAACCCCTCTCTCTGTCATTCACCTGCTCTCTCTTTCTCCACCCCCCTCTCTCTGTCATTCACCTGCTCTCTCTTTCTCAACCCCTCTCTCTGTCATTCACCTGCTCTCTCTTTCTCCAAACCCCTCTCTCTGTCATTCACCTGCTCTCTCTTTCTCCAACACCCTCTCTCTGTCATTCACCTGCTCTCTCTTTAACCAACCCCTCTCTCTGTCATTCACCTGCTCTCTCTTTAACCAACACTCTCTCTGTCATTCACCTGCTCTCTCTTTAACCAACCCTCTCTCTGTCATTCACCTGCTCTCTCTTTCTCAACCCCCTCTCTCTGTCATTCACCTGCTCTCTCTTTCACAACCCCCTCTCTCTGTCATTCACCTGCTCTCTCTTTCTCAACCCCCTCTCTCTGTCATTCACCTGCTCTCTCTTTCTCAACCCCCTCTCTCTGTCATTCACCTGCTCTCTCTTTCTCAACCCCCTCTCTCTGTCATTCACCTGCTCTCTCTTTAACCAACCCCTCTCTCTGTCATTCACCTGCTCTCTCTTTCTCCAACCCCCTCTCTCTGTCATTCACCTGCTCACTCTTTAACCAACCCTCTCTCTGTCATTCACCTGCTCTCTCTTTAACCAACCCTCTCTCTCTGTCATTCACCTGCTCTCTCTTTAACCAACCCCTCTCTCTGTCATTCACCTGCTCTCTCTTTCTCCAACCTCCTCTCTCTGTCATTCACCTGCTCTCTCTTTAACCAACCCCTCTCTCTGTCATTCACCTGCTCTCTCTTTCTCAACCTCCTCTCTCTGTCATTCACCTGCTCTCTCTTTAACCAACCCCTCTCTCTGTCATTCACCTGCTCTCTCTTTAACCAACCCTCTCTCTCTGTCATTCACCTGCTCTCTCTTTAACCAACCCTCTCTCTGTCATTCACCTGCTCTCTCTTTCTCAAACCCCCTCTCTCTGTCATTCACCTGCTCTCTCTTAAACCAACCCTCTCTCTCTGTCATTCACCTGCTCTCTCTTTAACCAACCCTCTCTCTGTCATTCACCTGCTCTCTCTTTCTCAAACCCCCTCTCTCTGTCATTCACCTGCTCTCTCTTTAACCAACCCCTCTCTCTGTCATTCACCTGCTCTCTCTTTAACCAACCCCTCTCTCTGTCATTCACCTGCTCTCTCTTTAACCAACCCTCTCTCTCTGTCATTCACCTGCTCTCTCTTTAACCAACCCTCTCTCTGTCATTCCCCTGCTCTCTCTTTCTCAAACCCCCTCTCTCTGTCATTCACCTGCTCTCTCTTTAACCAACCCTCTCTCTGTCATTCACCTGCTCTGTCTTTCTCAACCCCCTCTCTCTGTCATTCACCTGCTCTCTCTTTCTCCAACCCCCTCTCTCTGTCATTCACCTGCTCTCTCTTTCTCAACCCCCTCTCTCTGTCATTCACCTGCTCTCTCTTTCTCCACCCCCCTCTCTCTGTCATTCACCTGCTCTCTCTTTCTCAACCCCTCTCTCTGTCATTCACCTGCTCTCTCTTTCTCCAAACCCCTCTCTCTGTCATTCACCTGCTCTCTCTTTCTCCAACCCCCTCTCTCTGTCATTCACCTGCTCTCTCTTTAACCAACCCCTCTCTCTGTCATTCACCTGCTCTCTCTTTAACCAACACTCTCTCTGTCATTCACCTGCTCTCTCTTTAACCAACCCTCTCTCTGTCATTCACCTGCTCTCTCTTTCTCAACCCCCTCTCTCTGTCATTCACCTGCTCTCTCTTTCACAACCCCCTCTCTCTGTCATTCACCTGCTCTCTCTTTCTCAACCCCCTCTCTCTGTCATTCACCTGCTCTCTCTTTCTCAACCCCCTCTCTCTGTCATTCACCTGCTCTCTCTTTCTCAACCCCCTCTCTCTGTCATTCACCTGCTCCCTCTTTAACCAACCCCTCTCTCTGTCATTCACCTGCTCTCTCTTTCTCCAACCCCCTCTCTGTGTCATTCACCTGCTCACTCTTTAACCAACCCTCTCTCTGTCATTCACCTGCTCTCTCTTTAACCAACCCTCTCTCTCTGTCATTCACCTGCTCTCTCTTTAACCAACCCCTCTCTCTGTCATTCACCTGCTCTCTCTTTCTCCAACCCCCTCTCTCTGTCATTCACCTGCTCTCTCTTTCTCAACCCCCTCTCTCTGTCATTCACCTGCTCTCTCTTTCTCCAACCCCCTCTCTCTGTCATTCACCTGCTCTCTCTTTCTCCAACCCCCTCTCTCTGTCATTCACCTGCTCTCTCTTTCTCAACCCCTCTCTCTGTCATTCACCTGCTCTCTCTTTCTCCAACCCTTCTCTATGTCATTCACCTGCTCTCTCTTTCTCAACCCCTCTCTCTGTCATTCACCTGCTCTCTCTTTCTCCAACCCCCTCTCTCTGTCATTCACCTGCTCTCTCTTTCTCCAACCCCCTCTCTCTGTCATTCACCTGCTCTCTCTTTCTCAACCCCTCTCTCTGTCATTCACCTGCTCTCTCTTTCTCCACCCCCCTCTCTCTGTCATTCACCTGCTCTCTCTTTCTCAACCCCTCTCTCTGTCATTCACCTGCTCTCTCTTTCTCCAAACCCCTCTCTCTGTCATTCACCTGCTCTCTCTTTCTCCAACCCCCTCTCTCTGTCATTCACCTGCTCTCTCTTTAACCAACCCCTCTCTCTGTCATTCACCTGCTCTCTCTTTAACCAACACTCTCTCTGTCATTCACCTGCTCTCTCTTTAACCAACCCTCTCTCTGTCATTCACCTGCTCTCTCTTTCTCTACCCCCTCTCTCTGTCATTCACCTGCTCTCTCTTTCTCCAACCCCCTCTCTCTGTCATTCACCTGCTCTCTCTTTCTCAAACCCCTCTCTCTGTCATTCACCTGCTCTCTCTTTCTCCAACCCCCTCTCTCTGTCATTCACCTGCTCTCTCTTTCTCCAACCCCCTCTCTCTGTCATTCACCTGCTCTCTCTTTCTCAACCCCTCTCTCTGTCATTCACCTGCTCTCTCTTTCTCCAACCCTTCTCTATGTCATTCACCTGCTCTCTCTTTCTCAACCCCTCTCTCTGTCATTCACCTGCTCTCTCTTTCTCCAACCCCCTCTCTCTGTCATTCACCTGCTCTCTCTTTCTCCAACCCCCTCTCTCTGTCATTCACCTGCTCTCTCTTTCTCAACCCCTCTCTCTGTCATTCACCTGCTCTCTCTTTCTCCACCCCCCTCTCTCTGTCATTCACCTGCTCTCTCTTTCTCAACCCCTCTCTCTGTCATTCACCTGCTCTCTCTTTCTCCAAACCCCTCTCTCTGTCATTCACCTGCTCTCTCTTTCTCCAACCCCCTCTCTCTGTCATTCACCTGCTCTCTCTTTAACCAACCCCTCTCTCTGTCATTCACCTGCTCTCTCTTTAACCAACACTCTCTCTGTCATTCACCTGCTCTCTCTTTAACCAACCCTCTCTCTGTCATTCACCTGCTCTCTCTTTCTCAACCCCCTCTCTCTGTCATTCACCTGCTCTCTCTTTCACAACCCCCTCTCTCTGTCATTCACCTGCTCTCTCTTTCTCAACCCCCTCTCTCTGTCATTCACCTGCTCTCTCTTTCTCAACCCCCTCTCTCTGTCATTCACCTGCTCTCTCTTTCTCAACCCCCTCTCTCTGTCATTCACCTGCTCTCTCTTTAACCAACCCCTCTCTCTGTCATTCACCTGCTCTCTCTTTCTCCAACCCCCTCTCTCTGTCATTCACCTGCTCACTCTTTAACCAACCCTCTCTCTGTCATTCACCTGCTCTCTCTTTAACCAACCCTCTCTCTCTGTCATTCACCTGCTCTCTCTTTAACCAACCCCTCTCTCTGTCATTCACCTGCTCTCTCTTTCTCCAACCTCCTCTCTCTGTCATTCACCTGCTCTCTCTTTAACCAACCCCTCTCTCTGTCATTCACCTGCTCTCTCTTTCTCAACCTCCTCTCTCTGTCATTCACCTGCTCTCTCTTTAACCAACCCCTCTCTCTGTCATTCACCTGCTCTCTCTTTAACCAACCCTCTCTCTCTGTCATTCACCTGCTCTCTCTTTAACCAACCCTCTCTCTGTCATTCACCTGCTCTCTCTTTCTCAAACCCCCTCTCTCTGTCATTCACCTGCTCTCTCTTAAACCAACCCTCTCTCTCTGTCATTCACCTGCTCTCTCTTTAACCAACCCTCTCTCTGTCATTCACCTGCTCTCTCTTTCTCAAACCCCCTCTCTCTGTCATTCACCTGCTCTCTCTTTAACCAACCCCTCTCTCTGTCATTCACCTGCTCTCTCTTTAACCAACCCCTCTATCTGTCATTCACCTGCTCTCTCTTTAACCAACCCTCTCTCTCTGTCATTCACCTGCTCTCTCTTTAACCAACCCTCTCTCTGTCATTCCCCTGCTCTCTCTTTCTCAAACCCCCTCTCTCTGTCATTCACCTGCTCTCTCTTTAACCAACCCTCTCTCTGTCATTCACCTGCTCTGTCTTTCTCAACCCCCTCTCTCTGTCATTCACCTGCTCTCTCTTTCTCCAACCCCCTCTCTCTGTCATTCACCTGCTCTCTCTTTCTCAACCCCCTCTCTCTGTCATTCACCTGCTCTCTCTTTAACCAACCCTCTCTCTGTCATTCACCTGTTCTCTCTTTAACCAACCCTCTCTCTGTCATTCACCTGCTCTCTCTTTCTCAACCCCCTCTCTCTGTCATTCACCTGCTCTCTCTTTCTCCAACCCCCTCTCTCAGTCATTCACCTGCTCTCTTTCTCAACCCCCTCTCTCTGTCATTCACCTGCTCTCTCTTTAACCAACCCTCTCTCTGTCATTCACCTGCTCTCTCTTTAACCAACCCTCTCTCTGTCATTCACCTGCTCTCTCTTTCTCAACCCCCTCTCTCTGTCATTCACCTGCTCTCTCTTTCTCCAACCCCCTCTCTCTGTCATTCACCTGCTCTCTCTTTCTCAACCCCCTCTCTCTGTCATTCACCTGCTCTCTCTTTAACCAACCCTCTCTCTGTCATTCACCTGCTCTCTCTTTCTCAACCCCCTCTCTCTGTCATTCACCTGCTCTCTCTTTCTCCAACCCCCTCTCTCTGTCATTCACCTGCTCTCTCTTTCTCAACCCCCTCTCTCTGTCATTCACCTGCTCTCTCTTTAACCAACCCCCTCTCTCTGTCATTCACCTGCTCTCTCTTTAACCAACCCTCTCTCTGTCATTCACCTGCTCTCTCTTTCTCAACCCCCTCTCTCTGTCATTCACCTGCTCTCTCTTTCTCCAACCCCCTCTCTCTGTCATTCACCTGCTCTCTCTTTCTCAACCCCCTCTCTCTGTCATTCACCTGCTCTCTCTTTAACCAACCCTCTCTCTGTCATTCACCTGCTCTCTCTTTCTCAACCCCCTCTCTCTGTCATTCACCTGCTCTCTCTTTCTCCAACCCCCTCTCTCTGTCATTCACCTGCTCTCTCTTTCTCAACCCCCTCTCTCTGTCATTCACCTGCTCTCTCTTTCTCCAACCCCCTCTCTCTGTCATTCACCTGCTCTCTCTTTCTCCAACCCCCTCTCTCTGTCATTCACCTGCTCTCTCTTTCTCAACCCCTCTCTCTGTCATTCACCTGCTCTCTCTTTCTCCAACCCTTCTCTATGTCATTCACCTGCTCTCTCTTTCTCAACCCCTCTCTCTGTCATTCACCTGCTCTCTCTTTCTCCAACCCCCTCTCTCTGTCATTCACCTGCTCTCTCTTTCTCCAACCCCCTCTCTCTGTCATTCACCTGCTCTCTCTTTCTCAACCCCTCTCTCTGTCATTCACCTGCTCTCTCTTTCTCCACCCCCCTCTCTCTGTCATTCACCTGCTCTCTCTTTCTCAACCCCTCTCTCTGTCATTCACCTGCTCTCTCTTTCTCCAAACCCCTCTCTCTGTCATTCACCTGCTCTCTCTTTCTCCAACCCCCTCTCTCTGTCATTCACCTGCTCTCTCTTTAACCAACCCCTCTCTCTGTCATTCACCTGCTCTCTCTTTAACCAACACTCTCTCTGTCATTCACCTGCTCTCTCTTTAACCAACCCTCTCTCTGTCATTCACCTGCTCTCTCTTTCTCAACCCCCTCTCTCTGTCATTCACCTGCTCTCTCTTTCACAACCCCCTCTCTCTGTCATTCACCTGCTCTCTCTTTCTCAACCCCCTCTCTCTGTCATTCACCTGCTCTCTCTTTCTCAACCCCCTCTCTCTGTCATTCACCTGCTCTCTCTTTCTCCAACCCCCTCTCTCTGTCATTCACCTGCTCTCTCTTTAACCAACCCCTCTCTCTGTCATTCACCTGCTCTCTCTTTAACCAACACTCTCTCTGTCATTCACCTGCTCTCTCTTTAACCAACCCTCTCTCTGTCATTCACCTGCTCTCTCTTTCTCTACCCCCTCTCTCTGTCATTCACCTGCTCTCTCTTTCTCCAACCCCCTCTCTCTGTCATTCACCTGCTCTCTCTTTCTCAAACCCCTCTCTCTGTCATTCACCTGCTCTCTCTTTCTCCAACCCCCTCTCTCTGTCATTCACCTGCTCTCTCTTTCTCCAACCCCCTCTCTCTGTCATTCACCTGCTCTCTCTTTCTCAACCCCTCTCTCTGTCATTCACCTGCTCTCTCTTTCTCCAACCCTTCTCTATGTCATTCACCTGCTCTCTCTTTCTCAACCCCTCTCTCTGTCATTCACCTGCTCTCTCTTTCTCCAACCCCCTCTCTCTGTCATTCACCTGCTCTCTCTTTCTCCAACCCCCTCTCTCTGTCATTCACCTGCTCTCTCTTTCTCAACCCCTCTCTCTGTCATTCACCTGCTCTCTCTTTCTCCACCCCCCTCTCTCTGTCATTCACCTGCTCTCTCTTTCTCAACCCCTCTCTCTGTCATTCACCTGCTCTCTCTTTCTCCAAACCCCTCTCTCTGTCATTCACCTGCTCTCTCTTTCTCCAACCCCCTCTCTCTGTCATTCACCTGCTCTCTCTTTAACCAACCCCTCTCTCTGTCATTCACCTGCTCTCTCTTTAACCAACACTCTCTCTGTCATTCACCTGCTCTCTCTTTAACCAACCCTCTCTCTGTCATTCACCTGCTCTCTCTTTCTCAACCCCCTCTCTCTGTCATTCACCTGCTCTCTCTTTCACAACCCCCTCTCTCTGTCATTCACCTGCTCTCTCTTTCTCAACCCCCTCTCTCTGTCATTCACCTGCTCTCTCTTTCTCAACCCCCTCTCTCTGTCATTCACCTGCTCTCTCTTTCTCAACCCCCTCTCTCTGTCATTCACCTGCTCTCTCTTTAACCAACCCCTCTCTCTGTCATTCACCTGCTCTCTCTTTCTCCAACCCCCTCTCTCTGTCATTCACCTGCTCACTCTTTAACCAACCCTCTCTCTGTCATTCACCTGCTCTCTCTTTAACCAACCCTCTCTCTCTGTCATTCACCTGCTCTCTCTTTAACCAACCCCTCTCTCTGTCATTCACCTGCTCTCTCTTTCTCCAACCTCCTCTCTCTGTCATTCACCTGCTCTCTCTTTAACCAACCCCTCTCTCTGTCATTCACCTGCTCTCTCTTTCTCAACCTCCTCTCTCTGTCATTCACCTGCTCTCTCTTTAACCAACCCCTCTCTCTGTCATTCACCTGCTCTCTCTTTAACCAACCCTCTCTCTCTGTCATTCACCTGCTCTCTCTTTAACCAACCCTCTCTCTGTCATTCACCTGCTCTCTCTTTCTCAAACCCCCTCTCTCTGTCATTCACCTGCTCTCTCTTAAACCAACCCTCTCTCTCTGTCATTCACCTGCTCTCTCTTTAACCAACCCTCTCTCTGTCATTCACCTGCTCTCTCTTTCTCAAACCCCCTCTCTCTGTCATTCACCTGCTCTCTCTTTAACCAACCCCTCTCTCTGTCATTCACCTGCTCTCTCTTTAACCAACCCCTCTATCTGTCATTCACCTGCTCTCTCTTTAACCAACCCTCTCTCTCTGTCATTCACCTGCTCTCTCTTTAACCAACCCTCTCTCTGTCATTCCCCTGCTCTCTCTTTCTCAAACCCCCTCTCTCTGTCATTCACCTGCTCTCTCTTTAACCAACCCTCTCTCTGTCATTCACCTGCTCTGTCTTTCTCAACCCCCTCTCTCTGTCATTCACCTGCTCTCTCTTTCTCCAACCCCCTCTCTCTGTCATTCACCTGCTCTCTCTTTCTCAACCCCCTCTCTCTGTCATTCACCTGCTCTCTCTTTAACCAACCCTCTCTCTGTCATTCACCTGTTCTCTCTTTAACCAACCCTCTCTCTGTCATTCACCTGCTCTCTCTTTCTCAACCCCCTCTCTCTGTCATTCACCTGCTCTCTCTTTCTCCAACCCCCTCTCTCAGTCATTCACCTGCTCTCTTTCTCAACCCCCTCTCTCTGTCATTCACCTGCTCTCTCTTTAACCAACCCTCTCTCTGTCATTCACCTGCTCTCTCTTTAACCAACCCTCTCTCTGTCATTCACCTGCTCTCTCTTTCTCAACCCCCTCTCTCTGTCATTCACCTGCTCTCTCTTTCTCCAACCCCCTCTCTCTGTCATTCACCTGCTCTCTCTTTCTCAACCCCCTCTCTCTGTCATTCACCTGCTCTCTCTTTAACCAACCCTCTCTCTGTCATTCACCTGCTCTCTCTTTCTCAACCCCCTCTCTCTGTCATTCACCTGCTCTCTCTTTCTCCAACCCCCTCTCTCTGTCATTCACCTGCTCTCTCTTTCTCAACCCCCTCTCTCTGTCATTCACCTGCTCTCTCTTTAACCAACCCCCTCTCTCTGTCATTCACCTGCTCTCTCTTTAACCAACCCTCTCTCTGTCATTCACCTGCTCTCTCTTTCTCAACCCCCTCTCTCTGTCATTCACCTGCTCTCTCTTTCTCCAACCCCCTCTCTCTGTCATTCACCTGCTCTCTCTTTCTCAACCCCCTCTCTCTGTCATTCACCTGCTCTCTCTTTAACCAACCCTCTCTCTGTCATTCACCTGCTCTCTCTTTCTCAACCCCCTCTCTCTGTCATTCACCTGCTCTCTCTTTCTCCAACCCCCTCTCTCTGTCATTCACCTGCTCTCTCTTTCTCAACCCCCTCTCTCTGTCATTCACCTGCTCTCTCTTTCTCCAACCCCCTCTCTCTGTCATTCACCTGCTCTCTCTTTCTCCAACCCCCTCTCTCTGTCATTCACCTGCTCTCTCTTTCTCAACCCCTCTCTCTGTCATTCACCTGCTCTCTCTTTCTCCAACCCTTCTCTATGTCATTCACCTGCTCTCTCTTTCTCAACCCCTCTCTCTGTCATTCACCTGCTCTCTCTTTCTCCAACCCCCTCTCTCTGTCATTCACCTGCTCTCTCTTTCTCCAACCCCCTCTCTCTGTCATTCACCTGCTCTCTCTTTCTCAACCCCTCTCTCTGTCATTCACCTGCTCTCTCTTTCTCCACCCCCCTCTCTCTGTCATTCACCTGCTCTCTCTTTCTCAACCCCTCTCTCTGTCATTCACCTGCTCTCTCTTTCTCCAAACCCCTCTCTCTGTCATTCACCTGCTCTCTCTTTCTCCAACCCCCTCTCTCTGTCATTCACCTGCTCTCTCTTTAACCAACCCCTCTCTCTGTCATTCACCTGCTCTCTCTTTAACCAACACTCTCTCTGTCATTCACCTGCTCTCTCTTTAACCAACCCTCTCTCTGTCATTCACCTGCTCTCTCTTTCTCAACCCCCTCTCTCTGTCATTCACCTGCTCTCTCTTTCACAACCCCCTCTCTCTGTCATTCACCTGCTCTCTCTTTCTCAACCCCCTCTCTCTGTCATTCACCTGCTCTCTCTTTCTCAACCCCCTCTCTCTGTCATTCACCTGCTCTCTCTTTCTCAACCCCCTCTCTCTGTCATTCACCTGCTCTCTCTTTCTCAACCCCCTCTCTCTGTCATTCACCTGCTCTCTCTTTCTCAACCCCCTCTCTCTGTCATTCACCTGCTCTCTCTTTCTCAACCCCCTCTCTCTGTCATTCACCTGCTCTCTCTTTCACAACCCCCTCTCTCTGTCATTCACCTGCTCTCTCTTTCTCAACCCCCTCTCTCTTTCATTCACCTGCTCTCTCTTTCTCAACCCCCTCTCTCTGTCATTCACCTGCTCTCTCTTTCTCCAAACCCCTCTCTCTGTCATTCACCTGCTCTCTCTTTCTCCAACCCCCTCTCTCTGTCATTCACCTGCTCTCTCTTTCTCCAAACCCCTCTCTCTGTCATTCACCTGCTCTCTCTTTCTCAACCCGCTCTCTCTGTCATTCACCTGCTCTCTCTTTCTCCAACCCCCTCTCTCTGTCATTCACCTGCTCTCTCTTTCTCCAACCCCCTCTCTCTGTCATTCACCTGCTCTCTCTTTCTCAACCCCCTCTCTCTGTCATTCACCTGCTCTCTCTTTCTCCAACCCCCTCTCTCTGTCATTCACCTGCTCTCTCTTTCTCCAACCCCCTCTCTCTGTCATTCACCTGCTCTCTCTTTCTCCAACCCCCTCTCTCTGTCATTCACCTGCTCTCTCTTTCTCCAACCCCCTCTCTCTGTCATTCACCTGCTCTCTCTTTCTCAACCCCCTCTCTCTGTCATTCACCTGCTCTCTCTTTCTCCAACCCCCTCTCTCTGTCATTCACCTGCTCTCTCTTTCTCCAACCCCCTCTCTCTGTCATTTACCTGCTCTCTCTTTCTCCAACCCCCTCTCTCTGACATTCACCTGCTCTCTCTTTCTCCAACCCCCTCTCTCTGTCATTCACCTGCTCTCTCTTTCTCCAACCCCCTCTCTCTGTCATTCACCTGCTCTCTCTTTCTCCAACCCCCTCTCTCTGTCATTCACCTGCTCTCTCTTTCTCCAACCCCCTCTCTCTGTCATTCACCTGCTCTCTCTTTCTCCACCCCCCCTCTCTGTCATTCACCTGCTCTCTCTTTCTCCAGCCTCCTCTCTCTGTCATTCACCTGCTCTCTCTTTCTCCAACCCCTCTCTCTGTCATTCACCTGCTCTCTCTTTCTCCACCCCCTCTCTCTGTCATTCACCTGCTCTCTCTTTCTCCAACCCCCTCTCTCTGTCATTCACCTGCTCTCTCTTTCTCAACCCCCTCTCTCTGTCATTCACCTGCTCTCTCTTTCTCCACCCCCTCTCTCTGTCATTCACCTGCTCTCTCTTTCTCCACCCCCCTCTCTCTGTCATTCACCTGCTCTCTCTTTCTCCAACCCCTCTCTCTGTCATTCACCTGCTCTCTCTTTCTCCACCCCCTCTCTCTGTCATTCACCTGCTCTCTCTTTCTCCAACCCCCTCTCTCTGTCATTCACCTGCTCTCTCTTTCTCCAACCCCCTCTCTCTGTCATTCACCTGCTCTCTCTTTCTCCAACCCCCTCTCTCTGTCATTCACCTGCTCTCTCTTTCTCAACCCCCTCTCTCTGTCATTCACCTGCTCTCTCTTTCTCCAACCCCCTCTCTCTGTCATTCACCTGCTCTCTCTTTCTCAACCCCCTCTCTCTGTCATTCACCTGCTCTCTCTTTCTCCACCCCCTCTCTCTGTCATTCACCTGCTCTCTCTTTCTCCACCCCCCTCTCTCTGTCATTCACCTGCTCTCTCTTTCTCCAACCCCTCTCTCTGTCATTCACCTGCTCTCTCTTTCTCCACCCCCTCTCTCTGTCATTCACCTGCTCTCTCTTTCTCCAACCCCCTCTCTCTGTCATTCAGCTGCTCTCTCTTTCTCCAACCCCCTCTCTCTGTCATTCACCTGCTCTCTCTTTCTCCAACCCCCTCTCTCTGTCATTCACCTGCTCTCTCTTTCTCCAACCCCCTCTCTCTGTCATTCACCTGCTCTCTCTTTCTCAACCCCCTCTCTCTGTCATTCACCTGCTCTCTCTTTAACCAACCCCCTCTCTCTGTCATTCACTTGCTCTCTCTTTCTCCAACCCCCTCTCTCTGTCATTCAACTGCTCTCTCTTTCTCCAACCCCCTCTCTCTGTCATTCACCTGCTCTCTCTTTCTCAACCCCCTCTCTCTGTCATTCACCTGCTCTCTCTTTCTCCAACCCCCTCTCTCTGTCATTCACCTGCTCTCTCTTTCTCAACCCCCTCTCTCTGTCATTCACCTGCTCTCTCTTTCTCAACCCCCTCTCTCTGTCATTCACCTGCTCTCGCTTTCTCAACCCCCTCCCTCTGTCATTCACCTGCTCTCTCTTTCTCCAACCCCCTCTCTCTGTCATTCACCTGCTCTCTCTTTCTCAACCCCCTCTCTCTGTCATTCACCTGCTCTCTCTTTCTCAACCCCCTCTCTCTGTCATTCACCTGCTCTCTCTTTCTCCAACCCCCTCTCTCTGTCATTCACCTGCTCTCTCTTTCTCAACCTCCTCTCTCTGTCATTCACCTGTTCTCTCTTTCTCAACCCCCTCTCTCTATCATTCACCTGCTCTCTCTTTCTCAACCCCCTCTCTCTGTCATTCACCTGCTCTCTCTTTCTCAACCCCCTCTCTCTGTCATTCACCTGCTCTCTCTTTCTCCAACCCCCTCTCTCTGTCATTCACCTGCTCTCTCTTTCTCAACCCCCTCTCTCTGTCATTCACCTGCTCTCTCTTTCTCAACCCCCTCTCTCTGTCATTCACCTGCTCTCTCTTTCTCCAACCCCCTCTCTCTGTCATTCACCTGCTCTCTCTTTCTCAACCCCCTCTCTCTGTCATTCACCTGCTCTCTCTTTCTCAACCCCCTCTCTCTGTCATTCACCTGCTCTCTCTTTCACAACCCACACTCTCTCTGTCATTCACCTGCTCTCTCTTTCTCAACCCCCTCTCTCTGTCATTCACCTGCTCTCTCTTTCTCCAACCCCCTCTCTCTGTCATTCACCTGCTCTCTCTTTCTCCACCCCCTCTCTCTGTCATTCACCTGCTCTCTCTTTCTCCAACCCCCTCTCTCTGTCATTCACCTGCTCTCTCTTTCTCCAACCCCTTCTCTCTGTCATTCACCTGCTCTCTCTTTCTCCAACCCCCTCTCTCTGTCATTCACCTGCTCTCTCTTTCTCCAAACCCCTCTCTCTGTCATTCACCTGCTCTCTCTTTCTCAACCCCCTCTCTCTGTCATTCACCTGCTCTCTCTTTCTCCAACCCCCTCTCTCTGTCATTCACCTGCTCTCTCTTTCTCCAACCCCCTCTCTCTGTCATTCACCTGCTCTCTCTTTCTCAACCCCCTCTCTCTGTCAATCACCTGCTCTCTCTTTCTCCAACCCCCTCTCTCTGTCATTCACCTGCTCTCTCTTTCTCCAACCCCCTCTCTCTGTCATTCACCTGCTCTCTCTTTCTCCAACCCCCTCTCTCTGTCATTCACCTGCTCTCTCTTTCTCCAACCCCCTCTCTCTGTCATTCACCTGCTCTCTCTTTCTCAACCCCCTCTCTCTGTCATTCACCTGCTCTCTCTTTCTCCAACCCCCTCTCTCTGTCATTCACCTGCTCTCTCTTTCTCCAACCCCCTCTCTCTGTCATTCACCTGCTCTCTCTTTCTCCAACCCCCTCTCTCTGTCATTCACCTGCTCTCTCTTTCTCCAACCCCCTCTATCTGTCATTCACCTGCTCTCTCTTTCTCCAACCCCCTCTCTCTGTCATTCACCTGCTCTTTCTTTCTCCACCCCCTCTCTCTGTCATTCACCTGCTCTCTCTTTCTCCAACCCCCTCTCTCTGTCATTCACCTGCTCTCTCTTTCTCAACCCCCTCTCTCTGTCATTCACCTGCTCTCTCTTTCTCCACCCACTCTCTCTGTCATTCACCTGCTCTTTCTTTCTCCACCCCCTCTCTCTGTCATTCACCTGCTCTCTCTTTCTCCAACCCCTCTCTCTGTCATTCACCTGTTCTCTCTTTCTCCACCCCCTCTCTCTGTCATTCACCTGCTCTCTCTTTCTCCAACCCCCTCTCTCTGTCATTCACCTGCTCTCTCTTTCTCCAACCCCCTCTCTCTGTCATTCACCTGCTCTCTCTTTCTCCAACCCCCTCTCTCTGTCATTCACCTGCTCTCTCTTTCTCCAACCCCCTCTCTCTGTCATTCACCTGCTCTCTCTTTCTCCAACCCCCTCTCTCTGTCATTCACCTGCTCTCTCTTTCTCCAACCCCCTCTCTCTGTCATTCACCTGCTCTCTCTTTCTCCAACCCCCTCTCTCTGTCATTCACCTGCTCTCTCTTTCTCCAACCCCCTCTCTCTGTCATTCACCTGCTCTCTCTTTCTCCAACCCCCTCTCTCTGTCATTCACCTGCTCTCTCTTTCTCCAACCCCCTCTCTCTGTCATTCACCTGCTCTCTCTTTCTCCAACCCCCTCTCTCTGTCATTCACCTGCTCTCTCTTTCTCCAACCCCCTCTCTCTTTCATTCACCTGCTCTCTCTTTCTCCAACCCCCTCTCTCTGTCATTCACCTGCTCTCTCTTTCTCAACCCCCTCTCTCTGTCATTCACCTGCTCTCTCTTTCTCCACCCCCCTCTCTCTGTCATTCACCTGCTCTCTCTTTCTCCAACCCCTCTCTCTGTCATTCACCTGCTCTCTCTTTCTCCACCCCCCTCTCTGTCATTCACCTGCTCTCCCTTCTCCAACCCCCTCTCTCTGTCATTCACCTGCTCTCTCTTTCTCAACCCCCTCTCTCTGTCATTCATCTGCTCTCTCTTTCTCGACCCCCTCTCTCTGTCATTCACCTGCTCTCTCTTTCTCCACCCCCCTCTCTCTGTCATTCACCTGCTCTCTCTTTCTCCAACCCCTCTCTCTGTCATTCACCTGCTCTCTCTTTCTCCACCCCCTCTCTCTGTCATTCACCTGCTCTCTCTTTCTCCAACCCCCTCTCTCTGTCATTCACCTGCTCTCTCTTTCTCCAACCCCCTCTCTCTGTCATTCACCTGCTCTCTCTTTCTCCAACCCCCTCTCTCTGTCATTCACCTGCTCTCTCTTTCTCCAACCCCCTCTCTCTGTCATTCACCTGCTCTCTCTTTCTCCAACCCCCTCTCTCTGTCATTCACCTGCTCTCTCTTTCTCCAACCCCCTCTCTCTGTCATTCACCTGCTCTCTCTTTCTCCAACCCCCTCTCTCTGTCATTCACCTGCTCTCTCTTTCTCCAAACCCCTCTCTCTGTCATTCACCTGCTCTCTCTTTCTCCAACCCCCTCTCTCTGTCATTCACCTGCTCTCTCTTTCTCCAACCCCCTCTCTCTGTCATTCACCTGCTCTTTCTTTCTCCAACCCCCTCTCTCTGTCATTCACCTGCTCTCTCTTTCTCCAACCCCCTCTCTCTGTCATTCACCTGCTCTCTCTTTCTCCAACCCCCTCTCTCTGTCATTCACCTGCTCTCTCTTTCTCAACCCCCTCTCTCTGTCATTCACCTGCTCTCTCTTTCACAACCCCCTCTCTCTGTCATTCACCTGCTCTCTCTTTCTCCAACCCCCTCTCTCTGTCATTCACCTGCTCTCTCTTTCTCCAACCCCCTCTCTCTGTCATTCACCTGCTCTCTCTTTCTCCAACCCCCTCTCTCTGTCATTCACCTGCTCTCTCTTTCTCAACCCCCTCTCTCTGTCATTCAACTGCTCTCTCTTTCTCAACCCCCTCTCTCTGTCATTCACCTGCTCTCTCTTTCTCCAACCTCCTCTCTCTGTCATTCACCTGCTCTCTCTTTCTCCAACCCCCTCTCTCTGTCATTCACCTGCTCTCTCTTTCTCAACCCCCTCTCTCTGTCATTCACCTGCTCTCTCTTTCTCCAACCCCCTCTCTCTGTCATTCACCTGCTCTCTCTTTCTCAACCCCCTCTCTCTGTCATTCACCTGCTCTCTCTTTCTCAACCCCCTCTCTCTGTCATTCACCTGCTCTCTCTTTCTCAACCCCCTCTCTCTGTCATTCACCTGCTCTCTCTTTCTCAACCCCCTCTCTCTGTCATTCACCTGCTCTCTCTTTCTCAACCCCCTCTCTCTGTCATTCACCTGCTCTCTCTTTCTCAACCCCCTCTCTCTGTCATTCACCTGCTCTCTCTTTCTCAACCCCCTCTCTCTGTCATTCACCTGCTCTCTCTTTCTCAAACCCCCTCTCTCTGTCATTCACCTGCTCTCTCTTTCTCAACCCCCTCTCTCTGTCATTCACCTGCTCTCTCTTTCTCAACCCCCTCTCTCTGTCATTCACCTGCTCTCTCTTTCTCCAACCCCCTCTCTCTGTCATTCACCTGCTCTCTCTTTCTCAACCCCCTCTCTCTGTCATTCACCTGCTCTCTCTTTCTCAACCCCCTCTCTCTGTCATTCACCTGCTCTCTCTTTCTCAACCCCCTCTCTCTGTCATTCACCTGCTCTCTCTTTCTCAACCCCCTCTCTCTGTCATTCACCTGCTCTCTCTTTCTCCAACCCCCTCTCTCTGTCATTCACCTGCTCTCTCTTTCTAACCCCCTCTCTCTGTCATTCACCTGCTCTCTCTTTCTCAACCCCCTCTCTCTGTCATTCACCTGCTCTCTCTTTCTCCAACCCCCTCTCTCTGTCATTCACCTGCTCTCTCTTTCTCAACCCCCTCTCTCTGTCATTCACCTGCTCTCTCTTTCTCAACCCCCTCTCTCTGTCATTCACCTGCTCTCTCTTTCTCAACCCCCTCTCTCTGTCATTCACCTGCTCTCTCTTTCTCAACCCCCTCTCTCTGTCATTCACCTGCTCTCTCTTTCTCAACCCCCTCTCTCTGTCATTCACCTGCTCTCTCTTTCTCCTACCCCCTCTCTCTGTCATTCACCTGCTCTCTCTTTAACCAACCCCCTCTCTCTGTCATTCACCTGCTCTCTCTTTCTCCAACCCCCTCTCTCTGTCATTCACCTGCTCTCTCTTTCTCAACCCCCTCTCTCTGTCATTCACCTGCTCTCTCTTTCACAACCGCCTCTCTCTGTCATTCACCTGCTCTCTCTTTCTCAACCCCCTCTCTCTGTCATTCACCTGCTCTCTCTTTCTCAACCCCCTCTCTCTGTCATTCACCTGCTCTCTCTTTCTCCAACCCCCTCTCTCTGTCATTCACCTGCTCTCTCTTTCTCAAACCGCCTCTCTCTGTCCTTCACCTGCTCTCTCTTCAACCAACCCCCTCTCTCTGTCATTCACCTGCTCTCTCTTTCTCAACCCCCTCTCTCTGTCATTCACCTGCTCTCTCTTTCTCAACCCCCTCTCTCTGTCATTCACCTGCTCTCTCTTTCTCAACCCCCTCTCTCTGTCATTCACCTGCTCTCTCTTTCTCAAACCCCCTCTCTCTGTCATTCACCTGCTCTCTCTTTCTCAACCCCCTCTCTCTGTCATTCACCTGCTCTCTCATTCTCAACCCCCTCTCTCTGTCATTCACCTGCTCTCTCTTTCTCCAACCCCCTCTCTCTGTCATTCACCTGCTCTCTCTTTCTCAACCCCCTCTCTCTGTCATTCACCTGCTCTCTCTTTCTCAACCCCCTCTCTCTGTCATTCACCTGCTCTCTCTTTCTCAACCCCCTCTCTCTGTCATTCACCTGCTCTCTCTTTCTCAACCCCCTCTCTCTGTCATTCACCTGCTCTCTCTTTCTCCAACCCCCTCTCTCTGTCATTCACCTGCTCTCTCTTTCTCAACCCCCTCTCTCTGTCATTCACCTGCTCTCTCTTTCTCAACCCCCTCTCTCTGTCATTCACCTGCTCTCTCTTTCTCCAACCCCCTCTCTCTGTCATTCACCTGCTCTCTCTTTCTCAACCCCCTCTCTCTGTCATTCACCTGCTCTCTCTTTCTCAACCCCCTCTCTCTGTCATTCACCTGCTCTCTCTTTCTCAACTCCCTCTCTCTGTCATTCACCTGCTCTCTCTTTCTCAACCCCCTCTCTCTGTCATTCACCTGCTCTCTCTTTCTCAACCCCCTCTCTCTGTCATTCACCTGCTCTCTCTTTCTCCTACCCCCTCTCTCTGTCATTCACCTGCTCTCTCTTTAACCAACCCCCTCTCTCTGTCATTCACCTGCTCTCTCTTTCTCCAACCCCCTCTCTCTGTCATTCACCTGCTCTCTCTTTCTCAACCCCCTCTCTCTGTCATTCACCTGCTCTCTCTTTCACAACCGCCTCTCTCTGTCATTCACCTGCTCTCTCTTTCTCAACCCCCTCTCTCTGTCATTCACCTGCTCTCTCTTTCTCAACCCCCTCTCTCTGTCATTCACCTGCTCTCTCTTTCTCCAACCCCCTCTCTCTGTCATTCACCTGCTCTCTCTTTCTCAAACCGCCTCTCTCTGTCCTTCACCTACTCTCTCTTCAACCAACCCCCTCTCTCTGTCATTCACCTGCTCTCTCTTTCTCAAACCCCCTCTCTCTGTCATTCACCTGCTCTCTCTTTAACCAACCCCCTCTCTCTGTCATTCACCTGCTCTCTCTTTCTCAACCCCCTCTCTCTGTCATTCACCTGCTCTCTCTTTCACAACCCCCTCTCTCTGTCATTCACCTGCTCTCTCTTTCTCAAACCCCCTCTCTCTCTCATTCACCTGCTCTCTCTTTCTCCAACCCCCTCTCTCTGTCATTCACCTGCTCTCTCTTTCTCCAAACCCCTCTCTCTGTCATTCACCTGCTCTCTCTTTCTCCAAACCCCTCTCTGTCATTCACCTGCTCTCTCTTTCTCCAACCCCTCTCTCTGTCATTCACCTGCTCTCTCTTTCTCCAAACCCGTCTCTCTGTCATTCACCTGCTCTCTCTTTCTCCAACCCCCTCTCTCTGTCATTCACCTGCTCTCTCTTTCTCAACCCCCTCTCTCTGTCATTCACCTGCTCTCTCTTTCTCCAAACCCCTCTCTCTGTCATTCACCTGCTCTCTCTTTCTCAAACCGCCTCTCTCTGTCCTTCACCTGCTCTCTCTTCAACCAACCCCCTCTCTCTGTCATTCACCTGCTCTCTCTTTCTCAAACCCCCTCTCTCTGTCATTCACCTGCTCTCTCTTTAACCAACCCCCTCTCTCTGTCATTCACCTGCTCTCTCTTTCTCAACCCCCTCTCTCTGTCATTCACCTGCTCTCTCTTTCACAACCCCCTCTCTCTGTCATTCACCTGCTCTCTCTTTCTCCAACCCCCTCTCTCTGTCATTCACCTGCTCTCTCTTTCTCCAAACCCCTCTCTCTGTCATTCACCTGATCTCTCTTTCTCCAAACCCCTCTCTGTCATTCACCTGCTCTCTCTTTCTCCAACCCCTCTCTCTGTCATTCACCTGCTCTCTCTTTCTCCAAACCACTCTCTCTGTCATTCACCTGCTCTCTCTTTCTCAAACCCCTTCTCTCTCTCATTCACCTGCTCTCTCTTTAACCAACCCCTCTCTCTGTCATTCACCTGCTCTCTCTTTAACCAACCCCCTCTCTCTGTCATTCACCTGCTCTCTCTTTCTCCAACCCCCTCTCTCTGTCATTCACCTGCTCTCTCTTTCTCCAAACCCCTCTCTCTGTCATTCACCTGCTCTCTCTTTCTCAAACCCCCTCTCTCTGTCATTCACCTGCTCTCTCTTTAAACAACCCCTCTCTCTATCATTCACCTGCTCTCTCTTTAACCAACCCCTCTCTCTGTCATTCACCTACTCTCTCTTTAACCAACCCCCTCTCTCTGTCATTCACCTGCTCTCTCTTTCTCCAACCCCCTCTCTGTCATTCACCTGCTCTCTCTTTAACCAACCCCCTCTCTCTGTCATTCACCTGCTCTCTCTTTCTCCAACCCCCTCTCTATGTCATTCAGCTGCTCTCTCTTTCTCCAACCCCCTCTCTCTGTCATTCACCTGCTCTCTCTTTAACCAACCCCTCTCTCTGTCATTCACCTGCTCTCTCTTTAACCAACCCCTCTCTCTGTCATTCACCTGCTCTCTCTTTAACCAACCCCCTCTCTCTGTCATTCACCTGCTCTCTCTTTCTCCAACCCCCTCTCTGTCATTCACCTGCTCTCTCTTTAACCAACCCCCTCTCTCTGTCATTCACCTGCTCTCTCTTTCTCCAACCCCCTCTCTTTGTCATTCACCTGTTCTCTCTTTCTCCAACCCCCTCTCTCTGTCATTCACCTGCTCTCTCTTTAACCAACCCCTCTCTATGTCATTCATCTGCTCTCTATTTCTCAAACCCCCCTTTCTCTGTCATTCACCTGCTCTCTCTTTCTCCGACCCCCTCTCTGTCATTCACCTGCTCTCTCTTTAACCAACCGCCCCTCTCTGTCATTCACCTGCTCTCTCTTTCTCAACCTCCTCTCTCTGTCATTTACCTGCAATCTCTTTCTCCAACCCCCTCTCTCTGTCATTCACCTGGTCTCTCTTTCTCCAACCCCTTCTCTCTGTCATTCACCTGCTCTCTCTTTCTCAACCCCCCTCTCTCTGTCATTCACCTGCTCTCTCTTTCTCCAACCCCCTCTCTCTGTCATTCACCTGCTCTCTCTTTAACCATAAACCTCTCTCTGTCATTCACTTGCTCTCTCTTTAACCAACCCCCTCTCTTTGTCATTCACCTGCTCTCTCTTTCTCAACCCCCTCTCTTTGTCATTCACCTGCTCTCTCTTTCTCCAACCCCCTCTCTCTGCCATTCACCTGCTCTCTTTTTCTCCAAACCCCTCTCTCTGTCATTCACCTGCTCTCTCTTTCTCAAACCCCCTCTCTCTGTCATTCACCTGCTCTCTCTTTAACCAACCCCTCTCTATGTCATTCATCTGCTCTCTATTTCTCAAACCCCCTCTCTCTGTCATTCACCTGCTCTCTCTTTCTCCAACCCCTTCTCTCTGTCATTCACCTGCTCTCTCTTTCTCAACCCCCCTCTCTCTGTCATTCACCTGCTCTCTCTTTCTCAAACCCCCTCTCTCTGTCATTCACCTGCTCTCTCTTTAACCATACACCTCTCTCTGTCATTCACCTGCTCTCTCTTTAACCAACCCCCTCTCTTTGTCATTCACCTGCTCTCTATTTCTCAAACCCCCTCTCTCTGTCATTCACCTGCTCTCTCTTTAACCAACCCCTCTCTCTGTCATTCACCTGCTCTCTCTTTAACCAACCCCCTCTCTCTGTCATTCACCTGCTCTCTCTTTCTCAAACCCCCTCTCGCTGTCATTCACCTGCTCTCTCTTTAACCAACCCCTCTCTCTGTCATTCACCTGCTCTCTCTTTCTCAAACCCCCTCTCTCTCTCATTCACCTGCTCTCTCTTTAACCAACCCCTCTCTCTGTCATTCACCTGCTCTCTCTTTAACCAACCCCTCTCTCTGTCATTCACCTGCTCTCTCTTTAACCAACCCCCTCTCTCTGTCATTCACCTGCTCTCTCTTTCTCCAACCCCCTCTCTCTGTCATTCACCTGCTCTCTATTTCTCCAAACCCCTCTCTCTGTCATTCACCTGCTCTCTCTTTCTCAAACCCCCTCTCTCTGTCATTCACCTGCTCTCTCTTTAACCAACCCCTCTCTCTGTCTTTCACCTGCTCTCTCTTTAACCAACCCCTCTCTCTGTCATTCACCTGCTCTCTCTTTAACCAACCCCCTCTCTCTGTCATTCACCTGCTCTCTCTTTCTCCAACCCCCTCTCTGTCATTCACCTGCTCTCTCTTTAACCAACCCCCTCTCTCTGTCATTCACCTGCTCTCTCTTTCTCCAACCCCCTCTCTATGTCATTCACCTGCTCTCTCTTTCTCCAACCCCCTCTCTCTGTCATTCACCTGCTCTCTCTTAAACCAACCCCCTCTCTCTGTCATTCACCTGCTCTCGCTTTCTCCAACCCCCTCTCTCTGTCATTCACCTGCTCTCTCTTTCTCCAACCCCCTCTCTCTGTCATTCACCTGCTCTCGCTTTCTCCAAACCCCTCTCTCTGTCATTCACCTGCTCTCTCTTCAACCAACCCCCTCTCTCTGTCATTCACCTGCTCTCTCTTTCTCAAACCCCCTCTCTCTGTCATTCACCTGCTCTCTCTTTAACCAACCCCTCTCTCTGTCATTCACCTGCTCTCTCTTTAACCAACCCCATCTCTTTGTCATTCACCTGCTCTCTCTTTCTCCAACCCCCTCTCTCTGCCATTCACCTGCTCTCTCTTTCTCCAAACCCCTCTCTCTGTCATTCACCTGCTCTCTCTTTCTCAAACCCCCTCTCTCTGTCATTCACCTGCTCTCTCTTTAACCAACCCCTCTCTATGTCATTCATCTGCTCTCTATTTCTCAAACCCCCTCTCTCTGTCATTCACCTGCTCTCTCTTTCTCCGACCCCCTCTCTGTCATTCACCTGCTCTCTCTTTAACCAACCGCCCCTCTCTGTCATTCACCTGCTCTCTCTTTCTCAACCTCCTCTCTCTGTCATATACCTGCTCTCTCTTTCTCCAACCCCCTCTCTCTGTCATTCACCTGGTCTCTCTTTCTCCAACCCCCTCTCTCTGTCATTCACCTGCTCTCTCTTTCTCAACCCCCCTCTCTCTGTCATTCACCTGCTCTCTCTTTCTCAAACCCCCTTTCTCTGTCATTCACCTGCTCTCTCTTTAACCATACCCCTCTCTCTGTCATTCACCTGCTCTCTCTTTAACCAACCCCCTCTCTTTGTCATTCACCTGCTCTCTATTTCTCAAACCCCCTCTCTCTGTCATTCACCTGCTCTCTCTTTAACCAACCCCTCTCTCTGTCATTCACCTGCTCTCTCTTTAACCAACCCCCTCTCTCTGTCATTCACCTGCTCTCTCTTTCTCAAACCCCCTCTCTCTGTCATTCACCTGCTCTCTCCTTACCCAACCCCTCTCTCTGTCATTCACCTGCTCTCTCTTTCTCAAACCCGCTCTCTCTCTCATTCACCTGCTCTCTCTTTAACCAACCCCTCTCTCTGTCATTCACCTGCTCTCTCTTTAACCAACCCCCTCTCTTTGTCATTCACCTGCTCTCTCTTTCTCAAACCCCCTCTCTCTGTCATTCACATGCTCTCTCTTTAACCAACCCCCTCTCTTTGTCATTCACCTGCTCTCTCTTTCTCAAACCCTCTCTCTCTGTCATTCACCTGCTCTCTCTATAACCAACCCCTCTCTCTGTCATTCACCTGCTCTCTCTTTAACCAACCCCCTCGCTTTGTCATTCACCTGCTGTCTCTTTCTCAAACCCCCTCTCTCTGTCATTCACCTGCTCTCTCTTTAACCAACCCCCTCTCTTTGTCATTCACCTGCTCTCTCTTTCTCAAACCCCCTCTCTCTGTCATTCACCTGCTCTCTCTTTCTCCAACCCCCTCTCTTTGTCATTCACCTGCTCTCTCTTTAACCAACCCCCTCTCTTTGTCATTCACCTGCTCTCTCTTTAACCAACCCCCTCCCTTTGTCATTCACCTGCTCTCTCTTTCTCAACCCCCCTCTCTCTGTCATTCACCTGCTCTCTCTTTCTCCAACCCCCTCTCTTTGTCATTCACCTGCTCTCTCCTTAACCAACCCCCTCTCTTTGTCATTTACCTGCTCTCTCTTTCTCCAACCCCCTCTCTGTCATTCGCCTGCTCTCTCTTTCTCCAACCCCCTCTCTTTGTCATTCACCTGCTCTCTCTTTAACCAACTCTTTGTCATTTACCTGCTCTCTCTTTAACCAACCCCCTCTCTCTTTGTCATTCACCTGCTCTCTCTTTCTCAAACCCCCTCTCTCTCTCATTCACCTGCTCTCTCTTTAACCAACCCCTCTCTCTGTCATTCACCTGCTCTCTCTTTAACCAACCCCCTCTCTTTGTCATTCACCTGCTCTCTCTTTCTCAAACCCCCTCTCTCTGTCATTCACCTGCTCTCTCTTTAACCAACCCCCTCTCTTTGTCATTCACCTGCTCTCTCTTTCTCAAACCCTCTCTCTCTGTCATTCACCTGCTCTCTCTATAACCAACCCCTCTCTCTGTCATTCACCTGCTCTCTCTTTAACCAACCCCCTCGCTTTGTCATTCACCTGCTGTCTCTTTCTCAAACCCCCTCTCTCTGTCATTCACCTGCTCTCTCTTTAACCAACCCCCTCTCTTTGTCATTCACCTGCTCTCTCTTTCTCCAACCCCCTCTCTGTCATTCACCTGCTCTCTCTTTCTCCAACCCCCTCTCTTTGTCATTCACCTGCTCTCTCTTTAACCAATCCCCTCTCTTTGTCATTCACCTGCTCTCTCTTTAACCAACCCCCTCCCTTTGTCATTCACCTGCTCTCTCTTTCTCAAGCCCCCTCTCTCTGTCATTCACCTGCTCTCTCTTTCTCCAACCCCCTCTCTTTGTCATTCACCTGCTCTCTCCTTAACCAACCCCCTCTCTTTGTCATTTACCTGCTCTCTCTTTCTCCAACCCCCTCTCTGTCATTCACCTGCTCTCTCTTTCTCCAACCCCCTCTCTTTGTCATTCACCTGCTCTCTCTTTAACCAACTCTTTGTCATTTACCTGCTCTCTCTTTAACCAACCCCCTCTCTCTTTGTCATTCACCTGCTCTCTCTTTAACCAACCCTCTCTCTGTCATTCACCTGCTCTCTCTTTAACCAACCCCCTCTCTTTGTCAGTCACCTGCTCTCTCTTTAACCAACCCCCTCCCTTTGTCATTCACCTGCTCTCTCTTTAACCAACCCCCTCTCTTTTAGTCTCTCTCATTTAGTCTGTCTTAAAACACTCTCTTCACTGCCTCATTTAGTCTGTCTTAAAACACTCTCTTCACTGCCTCATTTAGTCTGTCTTAAAACACTCTCTCCACTGCCTCATTTAGTCTGTCTTAAAACACTCTCTCCACTGCCTCATTTAGTCTGTCTTAAAACACTCTCTTCACTGCCTCATTTAGTCTGTCTTAAAACACTCTCTTCACTACTGCCACTGCCTCATTTAGTCTGTCTTAAAACACTCTCGTCCTTCCTCACAAAAAAATACAAACGTTCATGATGAGTGTTGACTTTTCATTCCACAGAGAGAGGGAGAGAATGAAGAGAGAGAAGGGGAGAGCTGGAAAGACAGAGAGAGGGAGAGAATGAAGAGAGAGAAGGGGAGAGCTGGAAAGACAGAGAGGGAGAGAGAGGAGGAGAGGTAATCTAGTGGGAAATCAGTTGTCTTAATGACAGAGATGTGGTGCAGTGCAGCGTGGGTAGCGCTGGCGCTGGCGGTTGCCGTACACACGTTAAATTATTCACATCAAAAACTCATTGTTTGTTACCTGACAGAGAGAGGTACGAGGCGCTGGGATGATGGAAACGAGTGATGAATTAAACATCAGGTTTAGAGAGAGAAAGAGAGTGTCAGGGAGAGATGGAGGAAGAGAAAAATGGAGAAAGGGGTAGATGTGACAGAGAGAGAGAGGGAGAGGAAGGGAGAGAGAGAGAGAAAGAGAGAGAGAGAGGAAGGGAGAGAGAGAGAGAGAGAGAAAGAGAGAGAGAGAAAGAGAGAGAGAGAAAGAGAGAGAGAGAGAGGGAGGGAGGGAGGGAGGGAGGGAGGGAGGGAGGGGGCAAAAAAAGTGGAAGGCAAGGTGAAAAATAGAGAAAGTCTCTTAGAGCTGCAGAGAGAGAGAGAGTAAAAGAGAGGTGCATTCTGTTTGCTGAATGGCACCACAGGGAGGGAGGGAAGAAGGGAGGGTGTGACGGAGGGAAATATGGAACGAAGGAGTAAATCTGTATATCTTGTCTGTTTCTTGAGATTATTGGTGACAAAGTCTCCCTTTCTCCTTTCAGCAAGAAAGACATGATGAGCATGAAGACAGGATAAACAATGAGAGGATGGTAGGCTACAATGGGTGGATGGTAGACTACTATGGGAGTATGGTAGACTACTATGGGAGTATGGTAGACTACTATGGGAGCATGGTAGACTACTATGGGAGTATGGTAGACTACTATGGGAGTATGGTCGACTACTATGGGAGGATGGTAGACTACTATGGGTGGATGGTAGACTACTATGGGAGTATGGTAGACTACTATGGGAGTATGGTAGACTACTATGGGAGTATGGTCGACTACTATGGGAGTATGGTAGACTACTATGGGAGTATGGTAGACTACTATGGGAGTATGGTAGACTACTATGGGGGGATGGTAGATTACTATGGGAGTATGGTAGGCTGCTATGGGAGGATGGTAGACTACTATGGGAGTATGGTAGACTTCTATGGGAGCATGGTTGACTACTATGGGAGTATGGTAGGCTGCTATGGGAGGATGGTAAACTACTGTGGGAGGATGGTAGACTACTATGGGTGGATGGTAGACTACTATGGGAGTATGGTAGACTACTATGGGTGGATGGTAAACTACTGTGGGAGTATGGTAGACTACTATGGGTGTATGGTAGACTACTGTGGGAGTATGGTAGACTACTTTGGGAGTATGGTAGAGTACTATGGGAGTATGGTAGGCTACTATGGGTGGATGGTAGACTACTATGGGAGTATGGTAGACTACTATGGGAGTATGGTAGACTACTATGGGTGTATGGTAGACTACTGTGGGAGTATGGTAGACTACTATGGGTGGATGGTAGACTACTGTGGGAGTACGGTAGGCTACTATGGGAGTATGGTAGAGTACTATGGGAGTACGGTAGGCTACTATGGGAGTATGGTAGAGTACTATGGGAGTATGGTAGGCTACTATGGGTGGATGGTAGAGTACTATGGGAGTATGGTAGGCTACTATGGGTGGATGGTAGACTACTATGGGAGTATGGTAGACTACTATGGGTGGATGGTAGACTACTATGGGAGTATGGTAGACTACTATGGGAGTATGGTAGACTACTATGGGTGGATGGTAGAGTACTATGGGTGGATGGTAGACTACTATGGGAGTATGGTAGACTACTGTGGGAGTACGGTAGGCTACTATGGGTGGATGGTAGAGTACTATGGGAGTACGGTAGGCTACTATGGGAGTATGGTAGAGTACTATGGGAGTATGGTAGGCTACTATGGGTGGATGGTAGAGTACTATGGGAGTATGGTAGGCTACTATGGGTGGATGGTAGACTACTATGGGAGTATGGTAGACTACTATGGGTGGATGGTAGACTACTATGGGAGTATGGTAGACTACTATGGGAGTATGGTAGACTACTATGGGTGGATGGTAGAGTACTATGGGTGGATGGTAGACTACTATGGGAGTATGGTAGACTACTGTGGGAGTACGGTAGGCTACTATGGGTGGATGGTAGACTACTGTGGGAGTATGGTAGACTACTATGGGTGGATGGTAGACTACTGTGGGAGTACGGTAGGCTACTATGGGGGGATGGTAGACTACTGTGGGAGTATGGTAGACTACTATGGGTGGATGGTAGACTACTGTGGGAGTATGGTAGACTACTATTACAATGCACACATTAACAGCCAACAGTATTACAACTGATAATAAGATGATCATGTGACTAAGAGCTGGAACAAAAGACTGCTCATCCAGAAGCTCTCCAGGACCATTTTCTTGTCGCAAATATACCTGTGAAATAACTCACTGCAAACTCTGTAGTTTAACCAGATATGTAGTTACACCGTTCACAGCGCGGGGGTTTAGCGTGAGGAAAATGTTGCCAGTGGTATATACTCCAGTAGGGACATTTGAGGCAAGGCATGTACCTATCTCAGAGCTACGATCTTGAGCTAGTGAAGATTGTTGTGGAAGGAATAAACTTGATGAGGAAAGACATTAGTAACAAGAACTGCTAATTCATGGTTAAGCCTCATTTAAAAATGGATTAGATTTAAATCTTTATGACGTTCAGAGATAATAGCTTGTTTCAGAGAGATAGAATGTAGCACTTAACAAAGCACTGTAATTAATACATTATGCTAAGTTGTATTATGTTAATTCACTACAGAAAAATGTAAAATACAGTAGATTACACAGCCCCTTGAGTGTATTGTCTCGACCGGGGAGAAGGGAAAGGAGAACGAGTGGGGAGATGAGAGAGAGAGAGAGAGAGAGAGAGAGAGAGAGAGAGAGAGAGAGAGAGAGAGAGAGAGAGAGAGAGAGAGAGAGAGAGAGAGAGAGAGAGAGAGAGAGAGAGAGAGAGAGAGAGAGAGAGAGAGAGAGAGAGAGAGAGAGAGAGAGAGAGAGAGAGAGAGAGAGAGAATAAGAGTAAAAAAAACACATGCATTTATCAAAGAGTGATTAACTTTAGGCCAGTGATTCACTAAATATTTAACATCTTTGCTTGGTACAAAGTATATCATGAATTATAAATGTTGGGGATGAGAATGTCTTGATGTAAGATGTGACCAATTACCATTGTAATAAATGAGGCTGGAGAGAAAAAAGACTGTCTATTCGTTATTTTAATTAATTTCTGAGGATGCTGACAAAGAGGGAGAGAGGCTCCTCCATCCATTAGTCTCTGACACTTTGGAGGCCCTTTTCCCCTGATAAATGGACTGGCGGTTTTAGAGGACACACACGCACGCGCACACACTGACACACACAAACAAATGCACATGCACATACACACACACACACACACACGCATGCACACACTAGCACATACACACAGGCACACACACACATGGATGCAAATGGACACACACACACACACGCACGCACGCACGCACACACACACACACACACACACACACACACACACACACACACACACACACACACACACACACACACACACACACACACACACACACACACACACACACACACACACACACACACACACACACACACACATAGTCTAAATGAAGAATTTATGCTTTTCTATTTGCTGATACCTTTTCAAAATGGCCTCTCAGAAGCCAATTGAAATGGGGTCCGGTCCCTCCCTTGGAGAGCTGGTTTATTATGCAAACAGTATGTCTGAGAGACCCTGGATGGGTGTGAGAGGGCTGCTGCTTACTGGGCCGTTGTTATTTTCTGCCCCTTCTCTATGTGACCATATCGTTGAGCTTTCCATGCACCTTCCAAGTCTCAAAAGGTTTAGCAAGGAACTTTTTTTCCCCCACCATTTTGAATCATCATGATGTGGCAAGTGACACTTTGCTTCTTGAAAGTACAATATCTTTTAAAACTCGACTACTGGCATGCAGAACATTTTGGGACTGTATCAATAGTGGACTAATGAAACAAATACCAAAATATAGTTTTTCTGTGGAGTTTTCCTTTAACTTTGAGCCACATTTACTAATTGATTTCCACGTTTTATAGCAATTCGCTTTTAGCTTCCCCGTTTGGTCTCATTGTCTTAGCTTAGCTTTTAGCTTCCCCGTTTGGTCTCATTGTCTTAGCTTAGCTTTTAGCTTCCCCTTTTGGTCTCATTGTCTTAGCTTAGATTTCAGCTTTCTCTATTGGTCCCATTGTCTTAGCTTAGATTTCAGCTTAGCATTTAGCTTTTATCCACCTTTAGATGTAGTTAAGGGAGAGCTCCCATGCTAGCCCAGGCCTTAAACATCACTCTACATTACCTCATGTCATCTCTCCCCCCCCCCCCCCCCCCCCCACACACACATAACACACACACACACACACACACACACACACACACACACACACACACACACACACACACACACACACACACACACACACACACACACACACACACACACACACACACACACACAGGTGGTGCGGCAGGGCCTATATCCAGAGCTAATGGAGCATTATATACAGTCCTCTGAAAAATAGATGAGTAAGCAAAAACATATAACAACGTCCTGTCACTGTCAGTACAGCAGCACTGAATGTAAGTCATCTGAAAAGATGATTCTTCACCGGGTTTTAAGACACTAGCTGTTTCAGCGCTTTTGGAACAGGACGTTTCATACTCTGATAGGAGTGGACAGATGCAAGAGTAAAAATGAAATGATTGATCATGCTGGAGAAACTAAATAAATAACACAGGAGGCCATGCATTTGTGTTTGGTATTTCAATAGAAGCAGGAGCATCATGCAATGCTTTTAACTGCGGCTCATGAAACAAAATGAAACAAAATCTTGAAAGATTCCATTGTTTGGCCTATACATGATCTCATACACATGTAGCTACGCATTTGCTTTTTCTATTCAATCCTTCTTTATAGAAGTTAAGATATAAGATATTGCCTTTTATAAAAATATAACATGTAAACGTAAAATATTATTTCATAATAAGAGTCTTTGCATGAAATCCTTCCTGAAATGATTGTGACACCCTCGTCTGGTTATGTATGATGATGTCCTATTGCAGAGTTTCCCTTTAACACCACTGTCTCTGATTAATGCAGAACGTTTTAACGTTATTTCACACATTTTCTCCTGAAAGCATTTTACACGCATGTCCAAAATCATCATCAAAATGTCCAAATACAGGCAACACTTTCGTTCTCCCAGCTTTCATTTCCATCAAGAAGACCTGTACACTTTGTTCATAATTTTCTCTTGTTTTATTGGTTATTTATTCAAAATTCACATCTTTTGAGTTTTCACAGTATTTCAGTAGGAGCTATAGTCTTCCTCCTATAATGTCATTGATTCTTCGATAAGACTTTTGATTTCAGTGTGTGTGTGTGTCTGTGTTTGCATGGGTGAGTATGTACAGTATATGTCACAGGACTAGTGACCTCTGCTAGTCTCAGTCCAGGGAAGGCATTGATGAGACCAACCCTCTCTGTGTTCCATGTGGAGTAGTGATCTAACCTTCAGCTCTCTGTGTGTGGAGTAGTGATCTAACCTTCAGCTCTCTGTGTGTGGAGTAGTGATCTAACCTTCAGCTCTCTATGTGTGGAGTAGTGATCTAACCTTTAGCTCTCTATATGTGGAGTAGTGATCTAACCTTCAGCTCTCTGTGTGTGGAGTAGTGATCTAACCTTCAGCTCTCTATATGTGGAGTAGTGATCTAACCTTCAGCTCTCTATGTGTGGAGTAGTGATTTAACCTTCAGCTCTCTATGTGTGGAGTAGTGATCTAACCTTCAGCTCTCTATGTGTGGAGTAGTGATCTAACCTTCAGCTTTCTATATGTGGAGTAGTGATCTAACCTTCAGCTCTCTATATGTGGAGTAGTGATCTAACCTTCAGCTCTCTATGTGTGGAGTAGTGATCTAACCTTCAGCTTTCTATATGTGGAGTAGTGATCTAACCTTCAGCTCTCTATGTGTGGAGTAGTGATCTAACCTTTAGCTCTCTGTGTGTGGAGTAGTGATCTAACTTTCAGCTCTCTATGTGTGGAGTAGTGATCTAACCTTCAGCTCTCTATATGTGGAGTAGTGATCTAACCTTTAGCTCTCTATGTGTGGAGTAGTGATCTAACCTTCAGCTCTCTATGTGTGGAGTAGTGATCTAACCTTCAGCTCTCTATGTGTGGAGTAGTGATCTAACCTTTAGCTCTCTATATGTGGAGTAGTGATCTAACCTTCAGCTCTCTATGTGTGGAGTAGTTATCTAACCTTCAGCTCTCTATATGTGGAGTAGTGATCTAACCTTTAGCACTCTGTGTGTGGAGTAGTGATCTAACCTTCAGCTCTCTATGTGTGGAGTAGTGATCTAACCTTCAGCTCTCTATATGTGGAGTAGTTATCTAACCTTCAGCTCTCTGTGTGTGGAGTAGTGATCTAACCTTTAGCTCTCTATATGTGGAGTAGTGATCTAACCTTCAGCTCTCTATGTGTGGAGTAGTTATCTAACCTTTAGCTCTCTATGTGTGGAGTAGTGATCTAACCTTTAGCTCCCTTTGTGTGGAGTAGTTATCTAACCTTCAGCTCTCTATGTGTGGAGTAGTTATCTAACCTTCAACTCTCTATGTGTCGAGTAGGGATCTAAACTTTAGCCCTCTATGTGTGGAGTAGTTATCTAACCTTCAGCTCTCTATATGTGGAGTAGTGATCTAACCTTCAGCTCTCTATATGTGGAGTAGTGATCTAACCGTTAGCTCTCTATGTGTGGAGTAGTGATCTAACCTTCAGCTCTCTATATGTGGAGAAGTGATCTAACCTTCAGCTCTCTATGTGTGGAGTAGTGATCTAACCTTCAGCTCTCTGTGTGTGGAGTAGTGATCTAACTTTCAGCTCTCTATGTGTGGAGTAGTGATCTAACAATCAGCTCTCTATGTGTGGAGCAGTGATCTAACCTTTAGCTCTCTATGTGTGGAGTAGTGATCTAACCTTCAGCTCTCTATGTGTGAAGTAGTGATCTAACCTTCAGCTCTCTATGTGTGGAGTAGTGATCTAACCTTTAGCTCTCTATATGTGGAGTAGTGATCTAACCTTCAGCTCTCTATGTGTGGAGTAGTTATCTAACCTTCAGCTCTCTATGTGTGGAGTAGTGATCTAACCTTTAGCACTCTGTGTGTGGAGTAGTGATCTAACCTTCAGCTCTCTATGTGTGGAGTAGTGATCTAACCTTCAGCTCTCTATGTGTGAAGTAGTGATCTAACCTTCAGCTCTCTATGTGTGGAGTAGTGATCTAACCTTTAGCTCTCTATATGTGGAGTAGTGATCTAACCTTCAGCTCTCTATGTGTGGAGTAGTTATCTAACCTTTAGCTCTCTATGTGTGGAGTAGTGATCTAACCTTTAGCACTCTGTGTGTGGAGTAGTTATCTAACCTTCAGCTCTCTATATGTGGAGTAGTGATCTAACCTGGATGACCAAGATGGCGTAGCAGTGTAGACGTCTTTGTCCTGTCGTGTCCCGTGTCCCTTGTATATATCTTTTTACATCTTTTTCTTCGCATATCTTTTAAAAATACTTTCTTAAACCTCAACTTCTAAATACTCTCCTGCAACCCGCCTCACCCAATGTGGCGTGGATCTGCTTTTTTCTAAAGTATTTCTATTTACTTCTGATCTGGAATCCATCTACTGAAGATAGCCAGCTAACTGCCTACCAGCTATCAGTTAGCAAACCATTGCTAGCGGTCATCAGCTAACCTTTAGCTCGGAAAGCTCTCGCTAGTTGGAACAACGTGACTAAAACCAGAGCATAACGGACCTATTTCTCTCCATATCCCCGGATTCCTACCGCAAACTCTGAACATTTTCATCTGGATCTTCGCAACTAGCTAACCACAATCCCGGGTGACCACTCCTGGCTAGCGTTTCCATCCCGGAGCAAGCACCAATTAGCCTGAAGCTAGCCCGGCTAGGGCTCCTGTGCTTCCACTGAAGCCCACTCCTGGGCTACAACATCCGGACCCCTTTACCGCCGGTACGGAGCACGGAACCCCGCCGATCCTCTACGACTGGAATACCGACATAATCTGCCCGAGGACTCCAACAGGCCCCTCAGGCGTGACGCCCGCTGAAGGCCCATTCTGCTAACCTACTAGGCCTGTTAGCTACCTAGAGCTACCTGGAACCCTACTAATTCCACGACTGGTCTATCGACGTCACCGCACGAAGAGGCAAAAACAGACTTCCCCCCCATCGCGACGTCCCCCAAAGGCTAACTTGCCTGCCCCGGTCTGCTAACTGCTAACTTATCTTGCAGCTAGCGCAGCCAGGAAGCTAGCACCAGTTAGCAAACACAATTCTACAATTCACAACCTCTCTTTCGCCATCGCTATCCGTCTTGGATTCTCTGTGCCCTCAACCGGCCTCCGTCTGAGCAGACCCCCTCCGTCTGAGCAGACCACCCCCCGGGCTACTAACTTTAAACGCGTGCTAGCTTAGTGGAGGCCTCACTGCTCCATCTACGGCTGCCCCCTGGACACTATGATCACTTGGCTACATAGCTGATGCCTGCTTGACTGTCCATTAATTCATGGTACTCCCTTCTGTTTATTTGTGTTTTATCTGTCGGCTCTGTGCCTTAACTCAGGATCTGTGTGTAGTTAATCCGACCCTCTCTGCCCAGTCGTCGCCATTTTTACCTTCTGTTGCTGTGTTAGCTGACTAGCTGCTGTTATCTCACCTGTTGTTTTTAGCTAGCTCTCCCAATCATGACCTGCAATCACTTGATGCCTTATTGTATGTCTCTCTCAAATATCAATATGCCTTGCATACTGTTGTTCAGGCTAGTTATCATTGTTTTGGTTTGCAATGGACCCCGTAGTTCCACTCTCCGTACCTCTGATACCTCCTTTGTCCCACCCCCCACACATGCGGTGACCTCACCCATTGAGACCAGCATGTCCAGAGATACAACCTCTCTTATCATCACCCAGTGCCTGGGCTTGCCTCCGCTGTACCAGTGCCCCACCATACCCTGGTCTGCACATTATGCCCAGAATCTATTCTACCACGGCCATAAATCTGCTCCTTTTATTCCTTGTCCCCAACGCTCTAGGCGACCAGTTTTGATAGCCTTTAGCCGCACCCTCATCCTACTACTCCTCTGTTTCTCGGGTGATGTGGAGGTAAACCCAGGCCCTGCATGTCCCCAGTCACCCTCATTTGTTGACTTCTGTGATCGAAAAAGCCTTGGCCTCATGCATGTCAACATCAGAAGCCTCCTCCCTAAGTTTGCCTTACTCACCGCTTTAGCACACTCTGCCAACCCTGATGTCCTTGCCGTGTCTGAATCCTGGCTTAGGAAGGCCACCAAAAACTCTGAGATTTCCATACCCAACTATAACACTTTCCGTCAAGATAGAACTGCCAAAGGGGGAGGAGTTGCAATCTACTGCAGAGATAGCCTGCAAAGTTCTGTCATACTTTCCAAGTCTATGCCCAAACAGTTCGAACTTCTAATTAAAAAAATTAATCTCTCCAGAAATAAGTCTCTCACTGTTGCCGCCTGCTACCGACCCCCCTCAGCTCCCAGCTGTGCCCTGGACACCATCTGTGAATTGATCGCTCCCCATCTAGCTTCAGAGTTTGTTCTGTTAGGTGACCTAAACTGGGATATGCTTAACACCCCGGCAGTCCTACAATCTAAGCTTGATGCCCTCAATCTCACTCAAATCATCAAGGAACCCACCAGGTACAACCCTAAATCCGTAAACATGGGCACCCTAATAGACATTATCCTGACCAACTTGCCCTCCAAATACACCTCTGCTGTCTTCAATCAAGATCTCAGCGATCACTGCCTCATTGCCTGTATCCGCCACGGGTCCACGGTCAAACGACCACCCCTCATCACTGTCAAACGCTCCCTAAAATACTTCTGCGAGCAGGCCTTTCTAATCGACCTGGCCCGGGTACCCTGGAAGGATATTGACCTCATCCCGTCAGTTGAGGATGCCTGGTCATTCTTTAAAAGTTACTTCCTCACCATATTAGACAAGCATGCTCCGTTCAAAAAATGCAGAACCAAGAACAGATATAGCCCTTGGTTCACTCCAGACCTGACTGCCCTCGACCAGCACAAAAACATCCTGTGGCGAACTGCAATAGCATCGAAGAGCCCCCACGATATGCAACTGTTCAGGGAAGTCAGGAACCAATACACGCAGTCAGTCAGGAAAGCAAAGGCCAGCTTTTTCAAGCAGAAATTTGCATCCTGTAGCTCTAACTCCAAAAAGTTCTGGGATACTGTAAAGTCCATGGAAAACAAGAGCACCTCCTCCCAGCTGCCCACTGCACTGAGGCTAGATAACACGGTCACCACTGATAAGTCCGTGATAATCGAAAACTTCAACAAACATTTCTCAATGGCTGGCCATGCCTTCCACCTGGCGACTCCAACCTTGGCCAACAGCCCCGCCCCCCCCGCTGCTACTCGCCCAAGCCTCCCCAGCTTCTCCTTTACCCATATCCAGATAGCAGATGTTCTGAAAGAGCTGGAAAACCTGGACCCATACAAATCAGCTGGGCTTGACAATCTGGACCCCCTATTTCTGAAACTGTCCGCCGCCATTGTCGCACCCCCTATTACCAGCCTGTTCAACCTCTCCTTCGTATCATCTGAGATCCCCAAGGATTGGAAAGCTGCCGCTGTCATCCCCCTCTTCAAAGGGGGAGACACCCTGGACCCAAACTGTTACAGACCTATATCCATCCTGCCCTGCCTAGCTAAGGTCTTCGAAAGCCAAGTCAAAAAACAGATCACTGACCATCTCGAATCCCACCGTACCTTCTCCGCTGTGGAATCCGGTTTCCGAGCCGGTCACGGGTGCACCTCAGCCACGCTCAAGGTACTAAACGATATCATAACCGCCATCGATAAAAGACATTACTGTGCAGCCGTCTTCATCGACCTGGCCAAGGCTTTCGACTCTGTCAATCACCATATTCTTATCGGCAGACTCAATAGCCTCGGTTTTTCTAATGACTGCCTTGCCTGGTTCACCAACTACTTTGCAGACAGAGTTCAGTGTGTCAAATCGGAGGGCATGTTGTCCGGTCCTCTGGCAGTCTCTATGGGGGTACCACAGGGTTCAATTCTCGGGCCGACTCTTTTCTCTGTATACATCAATGATGTTGCTCTTGCTGCGGGCGATTCCCTGATCCACCTCTACGCAGACGACACCATTCTGTATACTTCTGGCCCTTCCCTGGACACTGTGCTATCTAACCTCCAAACGAGCTTCAATGCCATACAACACTCCTTCCGTGGCCTCCAACTGCTCTTAAACGCTAGTAAAACCAAATGCATGCTTTTCAACCGTTCGCTGCCTGCACCCGCACGCCCGACTAGCATCACCACCCTGGACGGTTCCGACCTAGAATATGTGGACATCTATAAGTACCTAGGTGTCTGGCTAGACTGCAAACTCTCCTTCCAGACTCATATCAAACATCTCCAATCCAAAATCAAATCTAGAGTCGGCTTTCTATTCCGGAACAAAGCCTCCTTCACTCACGCCGCCAAACTTACCCTAGTAAAACTGACTATCCTACCGATCCTCGACTTCGGCGATGTCATCTACAAAATAGCTTCCAATACTCTACTCAGCAAACTGGATGCAGTTTATCACAGTGCCATCCGTTTTGTTACTAAAGCACCTTATACGACCCACCACTGCGACCTGTATGCCCTAGTCGGCTGGCCCTCGCTACATGTTCGTCGTCAGACCCACTGGCTCCAGGTCATCTACAAGGCTATGCTAGGTAAAGTGCCGCCTTATCTCAGTTCACTGGTCACGATGGCTACACCCACCCGTAGCACGCGCTCCAGCAGGTGTATCTCACTGATCATCCCTAAAGCCAAAACCTCATTTGGACGCCTTTCCTTCCAGTTCTCTGCTGCCAGCGACTGGAACGAATTGCAAAAATCTCTGCAGTTGGAGACTTTTATCTCCCTCAACAACTTTAAACATCTGCTATCCGAGCAGCTAACCGATCGCTGCAGCTGTACATAGTCCATCTGTAAACTACCCACCCAATTTACCTACCTCACCCCATACTGCTTTTATTTATTTACTTTTCTGCTCTTTTGCACACCAGTATCTCTTCTTGCACATGATCATCTGATGATTTATCACTCCAGTGTTAATCTGCTAAATTGTAATTATTCGATTTATTGCCTACCTCATGCCTTTTGCACACATTGTATATAGATTCTCTTTTTTTCTACCATGTTATTGACTTGTTTATTGTTTACTCCATGCGTAACTCTGTGTTGTTGTCTGTTCACACTGCTATGCTTTATCTTGGCCAGGTCGCAGTTGCAAATGAGAACTTGTTCTCAACTAGCCTACCTGGTTAAATAAAGGTGAAATAAAAAAAATAAAAAAAATAAAAACCTTCAGCTCTCTGTGTGTGGAGTAGTGATCTAACCTTCAGCTCTCTATGTGTGGAGTAGTTATCTAACCTTTAGCTCTCTATGTGTGGAGTAGTGATCTAACTTTCAGGTCTCTATGTGTGGAGTAGTGATCTAACCTTCAGCTCTCTATATGTGGAGTAGTGATCTAACCTTCAGCTCTCTATATGTGGAGTAGTGATCTAACCTTCAGCTCTCTGTGTGGAGTAGTTATCTAACCTTCAGCTCTCTATGTGTGGAGTAGTGATCTAACCTTTAGCACTCTGTGTGTGGAGTAGTGATCTAACCTTCAGCTCTCTTTGTGTGGAGTAGTGATCTAACCTTCAGCTCTCTATATGTGGAGTAGTTATCTAACCTTCAGCTCTCTATATGTGGAGTAGTTATCTAACCTTTAGCTCTCTATATGTGGAGTAGTGATCTAAACTTTAGCTCTCTATGTGTGGAGTAGTGATCTAACCTTCAGCTCTCTATGTGTGGAGTAGTGATCTAACCTTCAGCTCTCTATGTCTGAACCTGACCTTTCTTTGAAGTGCAAAACACACAACACACACGCAAGCACCACACACTTAGGCACACACACACACACTCTTTCTCTCTCATGCTCTCTCTCAAATTCAAATTCAAATCAAGCTGCTTTATTGGCATGAAAAACATTGTGTCAATATTGCCAAAGCAACAATGTATACAATATACATTGTAATAAAATTATAAACAATGACAAATAATAATATAGAATGGCAGTAATCTCTCTCTCTTCTCTGTGCTGCAGAGGAGAACACAACATTACACTGAGTGCTTGGCGCCGGGTAATGTTGTGTTCTCCTCTGCAGCACAGAGAAGGCCTCTTATTGCAACATAACTGTTCTAATTGGCAGGTTATTACATTAGGAGGCGGGTAATGTTGTGTTCTCCTCTGCAGCACAGAGAAGGCCTCTTATTGCAACATAACTGTTCTAATTGGCAGGTTATTACATTAGGAGGCGGGTAATGTTGTGTTCTCCTCTGCAGCACAGAGAAGGCCTCTTATTGCAACATAACTGTTCTAATTGGCAGGTTATTACATTAGGAGCCGCTCAGGGTTATTTCCTCTGGTGTTTTCTGGTGCAACTTTAAGAATAATAATCTAATAGAAATCATTATTTCTTCCCAGAAGCTTTCAGAGAGTTTTTGCGTGTTTATGTGTGTATGTGTTTGTGTGTGGGTGTGTGTGCGTGTGGGTGTGCATGTGTGTCTGATTTAGGGTGAAGGCGTTTTGTGAAATGTGTTAGAGTACATTGCAAATGAATCCCAAATCAAATCAAGCTTTATTTATACAGCACATTTCAGACATAGAATCCCTGCACATTGTAAATAGAATTGCAAAGAAAAATCAATTTTGCTGAGCCATTCTTCAGATCCAAAATGTTCCATCCCGGCTTTTAAGATCTAGAATACAGTAGCAATGGCTAGTTCAGCCTCAAATTCTTCCACCACCAAAAGTATGTCTTTTTATGGCTAACATAAGAATTGTGTGTATTTGCAGAACTGTGGGTATAAAATTACGATAAAAAGCTGGGTTTAATATTCTGGGACTAAAAGATATGCAAACCTTGAACATGATCCTTCAGCATAGAGAAATAACAGTCACTGCTTATGTGATATATTTGACTTTAGTAAAGACATAATGAAGCACCAATTCATAGCTTGTTGGTATTCCTTCTCCCAGCAAAGCGGACACCAGACCTCTGCTACGATGCTTTCATCAACCAGAAACATCCACTATCTCACTGGCTGTGCTCTTTCGACCTCTAACATTTCTAATCACACCCACACAAACAGGTTGGTCTCTGACTAAATGCCTTTCATGAAACCGCTGAAGGACGGAATGAGCTTGGGGTTCTGTATTCACAAACACACATACACGTACACACACACACACATACACACGCAGATACGTACAAATTAATTCACGCAGAAAGAGACTTGCAGGCATACACAATAAAACACACACACACACATACACATACACACACTCATCCACAGGCAGAGAGATGGGGGGTACAACCCTTCCCTCTCTCATCACCCCCAAACTCCCCCCTCCTTCCACCCCTGCTTCCTCTCTCTCGCTCTCTTTCTTCCTTCCATCTCTCCTGTCCTCTATTCCCCTCCCCCACAGAGAAAGGGCTGACTTGCATTCACCATTTTCATTCTCTGGAAAGAGAAATGACTAAAGAAAGGAGACATGGATGTGACGGACGATGCCTAGTCTGCCAGGCACAGAACCACTGTCAGCAAACACTCCTGTCTTTCTGTCTGTCCAGTACGCCACAGAAACCAAAAACCTCTTCTATCAGCCTACAGTTCCAGAAAACAACTGGAATTATGCTGTGTGCTGACATTTAAAAAACATAATTGAATTGACTCAGACTCAGAAATGTTTTAAATTGTTAGTTCAAGCTCACCATCATGTTTTTCTTTATGTATATACAGTATAGGTGTAAAACTGTGCTTGAGTGTGTGTTTGAGTGTGTGTTTGTGTGTGTATTTGAGTGTGTGTTTGTGTGTGTGTTTGAGTGTGTGTTTGTGAATGTGCTGCTTCTGCATCTGTAACAGTGTGTATTTCTGAGCATCAGTGTTGATACCATCCCAGTTTCTTATTCCTTATAATGATCATTAATTGGAATAAATCAAAAACACACACACACACACACACACACACACAACCGTCCGTCCCACATCGCCCTCTCCCCTCCGACACAGCTCTTGCAATAGAGTGCTTCCCTAATTTATAGGCTGGGGGTTCACCATTAAGATTTGAACCCAGAGAATGAAATAGGCAGCAGACCATTGCTGGTCTCAATCTATAGGCTGGAGGGAGGGAGGGGATCAAGGATGATGAATTACACAAGCCTTCCTCATCCTTGACTGACAAATACAGTCTGGGTTTTGGGTCAGACTCTGACCACAATTAGGCACAGAGTAAGTAAATAGACTCTGACCACAATTAGGCACAGAGTAAGTAAATAAACTCTGACCACAATTAGGCACAGAGTAAGTAAATAGACTCTGACCAAAATTAGGCACAGAGTAAGTAAATAGACCCTGACCACAATTAGGCACAGAGTAAATAAATAGACTCTGACCACAATTAGGCACAGAGTAAGTAAATAGACTCTGACCACAATTAGGCACAGAGTAAGTAAATAGACTCTGACCACAATTAGGCACAGAGTAAGTAAATAAACTCTGACCACAATTAGGCACAGAGTAAGTAAATAGACTCTGACCACAATTAGGCACAGAGTAAGTAAATAGACTCTGACCACAATTAATCACAGATAAATTAAATATACTTTGACAACAATTAGGCACAGAGAAAATAAGTACTCTGATCACAATTAGGTACAGAGAAAAGAAATACTCTGACCACAATTAGGCACAGAGAATATTAATAGACTCTGACCACAATTAGGCACAGGTTAAGTAAATAGACTCTGACTACAATTAGGCACAGAGTAAGTAAATAAACTCTGACCACAATTAGGCACAGAGTAAGTAAATAGACTCTGACCACAATTAGGCACAGAGTAAGTAAATAGACCCTGACCACAATTAGGCACAGAGTAAGTAAATAGACTCTGACCACAATTAGGCACAGAGTAAGTAAATAGACTCTGACCACAATTAGGCACAGAGTAAGTAAATAGACTCTGACCACAATTAGGCACAGAGAAAATAAATAGACTCTGACCTTTTTTCTCTATCTCTTTCATAATTTCTTCCTTTTCACTTTCTCTTAATGGAAGGAGCTCTATTTCAATACTGAATCACAAGAACAATCAACACTCTAATTAGCATGTATTTATCTCTCTTCTTTTCTTTCACCTTCTCTCATTTCTCTCTTCTCTCTCTTCTTCTAACCCAGACCTCTGTGTTTTTCTCTAACATGTGTATTGATCTCTCAAACAACAAGCTCTCACTGTCTCACTGCAGAATTAGACATTCATCCACGTTCCTCCAAATGTCAAATTTCAAAGATGCTCCAAATGTCAAATTTTGAAGTTGCTCAAAACATCTAATGCAGATGGTTAAGGGTTACATTTTGAAAAGGGTTAAAAAAAATCATTTTTAAACGAGTGTCCATCACTGGGATTGATCACACAACCTTCTGATCCAGAGTGATGGGACTACACCCACCTGCCACCCTCGTCCATAAAATACAAGCAACCTTCTGATCTAGAGTCATGGGATTATGCCCATCTGCCACCCCAATCTACATCACCCTAGAAAAACCCAAGCCTACTTGATTGTAATAGCGTTCAATGTTGCTCCTAGTGGCCGGTTTTGAAGGCATTTCCCAACGTCCTCAGGACATGGTAGATGTCTAATTTTGAAGTAACTCTTGAGCGATCTGCCTCATCTCAAAGGGCCGCAGGTCCAGCCTGCTAATTCCCTTTTTCATTACAGCAAAGCCCCCAAATTCTCCTCACTGACACACTCTTAGCTGCCCAATCAGCTGGCTGGCTCAATGACATGAATATAAGCCAGCGCTCATGGGGGCCTGGCGTACATGTATTAGCCCCTGGTTTGAACACACACTCTCTCTCTCTCTATCTCTGTATCTCTATCTATCTCTTTCTCTGTCTCTCTCTCTCTCTCTCTCTCTGTCTCTATCTCTCCCTCTATCTGTCTATCTCTCTCTCTGTCTCTTTCTCTGTCTCTCTCTCTCTCTCTCTCTCTCTCTCTCTCTCTCTCTCTCCACTCAATCTGTCTTAACATATTGATTTCCCAGCTGTCCTACTGGTTCCTAACATAATTATATCTCTGACTAGGTATGTGTGTGTGTGTGTGTGTGTGTGCGTGCGTGCGTGCGTGCGTGTGCATGTGCTTGTGCATGTGTTTGTGTATGGACAGGGTTGGCAGGTCCCCTGTGGTGAAGGAGGCTAGTGCAGCTGATTAAAACATATACTTAACATTCTCTGCTCATGAGGTAGACGTAACATTCACTACTACTGAGGTAGACTTACCATTTACTGCTACTGAGGTACCTTTAACATTCACTACTACTGAGGTAGACGTAACATTCACTACTACTGAGGTAGACTTACCATTTACTGCTACTGAGGTACCTTTAACATTCACTACTACTGAGGTAGACGTAACATTCACTACTACTGAGGTAGACTTACCATTTACTACGACTGAGGTAGACGTAACATTCACTACTACTGAGGTAGACGTAACATTCACTACTACTGAGGTAGACGTAACATTCACTACTACTGAGGTAGACGTAACATTCACTACTACTGAGGTAGACGTAACATTCACTACTACTGAGGTAGACTTAACATTCACTACTACTGAGGTACAGTGATCCCTCGCCACTTCGCGGTTCACTTATCGCGGATTCGCTATTTCGCGGATTTTCATAATGCATTTTTTTTTTTTTTTTGGTGCATTGTGCTCTGCATTCTGATTCGCTAAAAACTCACTCCCGCTTCTTGTATCAAAACATGCTACGAATTGGACACGAGAGATGAGGAGGAAGGACTAACGCTTGGTCGCTTAGCAACCATGGTGCGAATGGCCACTGAACTTAAGCGAGTAGCTGAGGAATGGGACCCTTTGATGAGCCGTTCATTACAGTTCTCCAACGTAATCGATGGTGGCATGTCGGTGTACAAGGATCTTTTTGCAAAGAAGAAAAAAGAGCGACAACAGCTGCCTATCACTATGTTCTTCTCCCGAACAACCACACCTGCACCGCAGGCTTCAGAAGAAGAGAACACTGCAGAGCGCAGTCAGGATGCAGCGGCCCAGTCTGAAGAGCAGTGAAACGGCCTACACGTGAGTCACTGTATTTGTATACATGTAATAGTTGCTAATTGTAAAAAAAAAAAATAAGTTTTCTATTTCGCGGATTTCACTTATCGCGGGTCATTTTCGGAACGTAACCCCCGCGATAAACGAGGGATTACTGTAGACGTAACATTCACTACTACTGAGGTAGACGTAACATTCACTACTACTGAGGTAGACGTAACATTCACTACTACTGAGGTAGACGTAACATTCACTACTACTGAGGTAGACGTAACATTCACTGCTACTGAGGTAGACGTAAAATTCACTACTACTGAGGTAGACGTAACATTCACTACTACTGAGGTAGACGTAACATTCACTACTACTGAGGTAGACTTAACTTATTCTGGCTGCAGGTGTAAAGGTTTTCTTCCAGGGGTGAAGGAGAGGACCAAAGTGCAGCGCGGCTAGTGTTAAACATGTTTAATACAAACACAAGTGAAACACTACAACCAACCTACAAAATAACAAATGTGCAAAACCGATACAGACCTATCTGGTGCAGAACACAAACACAGAGACAGGTAACAAACACCCACAAAATCCCAACACAAAACAAGCCTCCTATATATGAGTCTCAATCAGAGACAACGACTACCATCTGTCTCTGATTGAGAACCCACACTAGGCTGACATAGAAACAGACAAACTAGACACACAACATAGAATTCCCACCCAGCTCACGTCCTGACCAACTAAACACATGCAAAACAACAGAAAACAGGTCAGGAACGTGACAGAACCCCCCCCTCAAGTGCGAACTCCGGGCGCACCCCTAAAACTCAAGGGGAGGGTCTGGGTGGGCATCTGTCCGCGGTGGCGGCTCCGGCGGTGGACGAGGGCACCACTCCACCATTGTCTTTGTCCACCTCCTTAGCGTCCCTTGAGTGGCGACCCTCCCCCCCGACCATTCACCAACTCCCCTCTACAATAGAGGAGACAACTCAGGACAGAGAGGTAGTTCAGGACAAAGAGATAGCTCAGGACAGAGAGGTAGCCCAGGACAGAGAGGTAGCTCAGGACAGAGATGTAGCTCAGGACAGAGGGACAACTCCGGACTAGTGGCAGATCCGGACTGAGTGGCAGCTCCGGACTGAGTGGCAGCTCCGGACTGAGTGGCAGCTCCGGACTGAGGGGCAGCTCATGACTGAGAGGCAGCTCATGACTGGAGGGCAGCTCATGACTGGAGGGCAGCTCATGACTGGAGGGCAGCTCATGACTGGAGGGCAGCTCATGACTGGAGGGCAGCTCATGACTGGAGGGCAGCTCATGACTGGAGGGCAGCTCATGACTGAAGGGCAGCTCATGACTGAAGGGCAGCTCATGACTGTAGGGCAGCTCCTGACTGGCTGGCGTCTCTGGCAGCTCCTGACTGGCTGGCGTCTCTGGCAGCTCCTGACTGGCTGGCGTCTCTGGCAGCTCCTGACTGGCTGGCGTCTCTGGCAGCTCCTGACTGGCTGGCGTCTCTGGCAGCTCCTGACTGGCTGGCGTCTCTGGCAGCTCCTGACTGGCTGGCGTCTCTGGCAGCTCCTGACTGGCTGGCGTCTCTGGCAGCTCCTGACTGGCTGGCGTCTCTGGCAGCTCCTGACTGGCTGGCGTCTCTGGCAGCTCCTGACTGGCTGGCGTCTCTGGCAGCTCCTGACTGGCTGGCGTCTCTGGCAGCTCCTGACTGGCTGGCGTCTCTGGCAGCTCCTGACTGGCTGGCGGCTCTGGCAGCTCCTGACTGGCTGGCGGCTCTGGCAGCTCCTGACTGGCTGGCGGCTCTGGCAGCTCCTGACTGGCTGGCAGCTCTGGCAGCTCCTGACTGACGGACGGCTCTAGCGGCTCCTGACTGATGGACGGCTCTAATGGCTCGGGACAGACAGGCGGCTCTAATGGCTCGTGGCAGACGGATGACTCAGACGGCGCTGGGCAGACGGATGGCTCAGATGGCGCTGGGCAGACGGATGGCTCAGACGGCGCTGGGCAGACGGATGGCTCAGACGGCGCTGGGCAGACGGACGGTTCAGACGGCGTTGGGCAGACGGGCAGTTCAGGCGCCGCTGGGCAGACGGGCAGTTCAGGCACCGCTGGGCAGACGGCAGACTCTGGCCGGCTGAGACGCACTATAGGCCTGATGCGTGGTGCCGGAACTGGAGGTACCGGGCTGAGGGCACGCACCTCAGGGCGAGTGCGGGGAGGAGGAACAGGGCTCTGGCGATGCACTGGAAGCCTGGTGTGTGGTGTAGGCACTGGTGGTACTGGGCTGGGGCGGGAAGGTGGCGCCGGATATACCGGACCGTGAAGGAGGACACGCGCTCTTGAGCACCGAGCCTCTCCAACCTTACCAGGTTGAATGGTCCCCCGTAGCCCTGCCAGTGCGGCGAGGTGGAACAACCCGCACTGGGCTATGCAGGCGAACCGGGGACACCACCTGTAAGGCTGGTGCCATGTACGCCGGCCCGAGGAGACGTACTGGAGGCCAGATACGTTGGGCCGGCTTCATGACATCCAGCTCGATGCCCAGCCTAGCCCTCCCAGTGCGGCAAGGTGGAATAGCCCGCACTGGGCAAAGCACGCGTACTGGGGACACCGTGCGCTTTACCGCATAACACGGTGTCTGACCGGTACGACGCCCTCTCACTCCACGGTAAGCCCGAGGAGTTGGCTCAGGTATCCAACCCGGCTTCGCCACACTCCCCTTTAGCCCCCCCCCCCCCCCCAAGAAATTTTTGGGTGAGCCTCTCGGGTTTCCAGCCACTCTGCCTTGCAAGCGCCTCATAATGCCGCCTCTCCGCTTTTGATGCCTCCAGCTCCGCTTTGGGACGGCAACACTCCTCTGGCTCTGCCCAGGGTCCCTCTCCGTCCAGAATCTCCTCCCATGTCCATTCCTCCTTGTACTGCTGCTGCTGTTGCTGCTGCCCGTTGCCACGCTGCTTGGTCCGGGTTTGGTGGGTGTTTCACTACTACTGAGGTAGACGTAACATACACTACTACTGAGGTAGACGTAACATTCACTGCTACTGAGGTAGACTTAACATTCACTACTACTGAGGTAGACGTAACATTCACTACTACTGAGGTAGACGTAACATTCACTACTACTGAGGTAGACGTAACATACACTACTACTGAGGTAGACGTAACATTCACTACTACTGAGGTAGCCTTAACATTCACTACTACTGAGGTAGACGTAACATTCACTACTACTGAGGTAGACGTAACATTCACTGCTACTGAGGTAGACGTAACATTCACTACTACTGAGGTAGACGTAACATTCACTACTACTGAGGTAGACGTAACATTCACTGCTACTGAGGTAGAATCAATAGGTGCTAGAATTCAATGTCTGAATATACTAACCATTTATGAACAATAAGTTACAGTACACTTTTTATAATGCATTATATAACATGAGTTTGGATAATTCACAATTTTGTACCTTTACAATTGCATTGTAATCCTGAATACAACTGAATTAAAGCAAATTGCCCTTGGAAATTAAAAAAATTAAATAAGGATACCTTTGTTTACATTCCACAATGAGAAAAATAAATAAATAAAAATGTGATTATCTTTAACTGAGAGTGGACTAGGGGCAGGGATGGAAAGGAGGAGTGGGTTGAGATGAATTATCAGGGAAAAAAAGATGATTTGATCTCTACTTTAAAGGTCTGCTCCCGTAAACAAAGCCCTGGCTGTAATGTATATTCAATTAGGGTCTAAAATCACAGAAACCAGACTGGGACAGAGACAGAAAACTGGGGGGAGGCTGTGACTCTCCTCAGACATACACACACACACACACACACACACACACACACACACACACACACACACACACACACACACACACACACACACACACACACACACACACACACACACACACACACACACACACACACACACACACACACACACACACACACACACACACACACACACACACACACTGCTCACAGCCAATCAGTCTGTGGGAGCCCCAGTCCTCTCCAACAATAGCCTCCATCAGCTGAGAACAAAGTCACAGACGTAAGTGCTCCCAATAAGTGTGCAATTTCTGGCCCAGTGACTGCCCTGACACAATTGGTCTAATTTTCTTTCTTTGAAATGACTGATAAAAGACTTCGGTAATTGCTATGGAGACCAAATTTATGAGAGAGAGAGGGAGGGAGGGGTTTGAAGTGATACAGCCTGGGGGTAAAAGGACGGAAGACGGAGTGTCAGTTCCTGCAAAATTCCAAATTAATACTTGTCCTTTCCTTCCCTTGTCTCCCTCTTTTTATCTCTCTCTTCTCGCCCTGTTTTTATATCTCTCTTCTCTCCCTCTTTTTATCTCCCTCCCTCTCGTCATCTCTCTCACTTCTCCCTCTGGTCATCTCTCTCTCCTCTCCCTCTGGTCATCTCTCTCTCCTCTCCCTCTCTTCATCTCTCTCTCCTCTCCCTCTCTCTCTACTGGCATTTTGTCCCCACTGTGGTTTGTATTAAGTGAAGGTAATTTAGACTGACAATATAGAGGTAATCACTGAATCAGGAGGCCTAGACAATGTAGAGGAAATCACTGAATCAGGAGGCCTAGGTGATGTAGAGGAAATCACTGAATCAAGAGGCCTAGATGGTGTAGAGGAAATCACTGAATCAGGAGGCCTAGACAATGTAGAGGAAATCACTGAATCTGGAGGCCTAGACGATGTAGAGGAAATCACTGAATCAGGAGGCCTAGACAATGTAGAGGAAATCACTGAATCTGGAGGCCTAGACGATGTAGAGGAAATCACTGAATCAGGAGGCCTAGATGATGTAGAGGAAATCACTGAATCAGGAGGCTTAGACAATGTAGAGGAAATCACTGAATCAGGAGGCCTAGATGATGTAGAGGAAATCACTGAATCAGGAGGCCTAGATGATGTAGAGGAAATCACTGAATCAGGAGGCCTAGATATTTATTTTTAGATATATTTTTCTCTGACACCCAAAAGTACTTGTTACATTTTGAATGCTTAAAAGGACAGGATAATGGTCTAATTCACGCACTTTAAGAGAAAATAGCTGGTCATCCCTACTGCATATGATCTGGCAGACTCACTAACAGAAATGCTAAGTTTGTAAATTATGTCTTAGTGTTGGAGTGTGCCCCTGGCTATCCATAAACTTAAAAACAAGAACATTGTGCCATCTGGTTTGCTTAACATAAGGAATTAGAAATTATTTACACTTTTACTTTTACTTTTGATACTTAAGTATATTTAAAACCAAATACTTTTTTTACTTTTACTCAAGTAGTATTTTACTGGGTGACTTTCACTTTTACTTGAGTATGACAATTGTGTACTTTTTCTCCAACTGGTTCTGAACAATGTAGAGGAAATGAATCTACGGGAGAATTATCTCTCTTTCCTGAAGGCTATCTAAGACAGACACATTTGTGCGTGTGTGTGTGTGTGGGTATGTCTGTGCGTGCCTGCGTGCATGTGTGTGCGTGTGTGCGTGCGTGCGTGCGTGCGTGCATGCATGTGTGACAGTGGTCCATCCGTGCCTATTAATTGAGGAAAGTGTGAGCAGACTGGGGGGGGGGGGGGTCTGACGCCACGTCCTCGACCTGTGTCACTCCACTCTGACCTTGTCCACTGTAATCAACGCTAATGTACCGCTGAGTGTGTGTGAGATGCAGAAACAGAAAGAAAGAGACAAATTATGTCGCTGAAATCAGGGCCACTTAAAAAATACATGTTTTGTTGTTTTGAATTTCTCATGCCTCTCAGAAAGAGTGGCAGAGAAAGAGAGAGAGGGTTTTGGTTCTTTCAAATTTCACATGCCTCTTAGAAAGTGGTAGAGAAATAGAGAAAGGGACTACATTTGCCTACTAGCCACAGCAGCAGTTGCCCTCTCAGTGACAGTGAATGGTGAGGTGGTGAGTTTTAAACACAGTCTCTGCCACTGTCTGGGTAACACTGGCTAATAGCTTAATCCATACTTATTACAGCTTTATTGGTTCACTACAGCATGGACAGAACCTGCCCAGGCAGAGAGGGAGAGAGAGGGAGATAGAGAGAACATCACTGCTTCTGATGCTGATCGCCTCAACCTCTCCCTTGGGAATGTCCTCATTGTGGAATCCAATTTTGGGTGTGTGATTGACGTGGATTGGATCCCAGGGAATCAGGGGAACTCTTTTAAGGCCCCAATAAAGCCTAATGGATTTGTCTCTGGTCTTGGTCAGACACTCTAACTTTCCCTAAACTGAACTGGTCGTCCGCAATTAGTGTCTGGCTGTCAGCGGGTGGTCGTGGAGATGGAGGGAGAGAGAGGAAGAAAGCATAGGGGAGCGAAAGAGTAAGGGAGATCATGTGGATGAGAGAGAAGAGGTGATTAAGGAGGAGAGGATGGAAGGGACATTAACATTGTGTCTCTGGAACAAGAGAATGAAATGGATGAGAGAGAGAATAAGGATTGGTTAGAGAAATGGTTAAAGTATTCGCAGCTGAAGTAGAAAGAAACCGGGTTTCGACTCCCTTTCGGTGCATTGGCAGGTGTTTCTGAAAAGTTCAGGTCCACACTGCTACACTATATTGACAGTGAAGTGTCCACGACTACATATTTTTAAAAGACTGAAAACTCTGTGTAGCACTCAGCTTTACACTACAACATCTAACATGGTTTGGTCATTAAAAAAAGAGACAACTATGGATGCCCGTTGACTAACAGTGTGTTAGGAGTAGATGTGACTGAACAGAACACCACTCTCTTAGCCCAGTTCAAGCTTTTTATCCCCACTCTCTAACCTGTTATTACATTATTGTAGTGTGTGTGTGTGTGTGTGTGTGTGTGTGTGTGTGTGTGTGTGTGTGTGTGTGTGTGTGTGTGTGTGTGTGTGTGTGTGTGTGTGTGTGTGTGTGTGTGTGTGTGTGTGTGTGTGTGTGTGTGTGTGTGTGTGTGTGTGTGTGTGTGGAGCAATCGTGGGGTCTATTTGGATTACCCTTATCTGTCAGGATGACATTGGAAATGATTGTTACTCAATTATTGATCTCACCGTGGATCTGAGGCTCTCAACATTACTGTGGCTGGGCTCTGAACATGGGAGACGAGAGAGAGAGAGAGAGAGAGAGAGAGAGAGAGAGAGAGAGAGAGAGAGAGAGAGAGAGAGAGAGAGAGAGAGAGAGAGACAGAGAGAGACAGACAGAGAGACAGAGAGAGAGAGAGAGAGAGAGAGAGAGAGAGAGAGACATAGAGAGAGACATAGAGAGAGACATAGAGAGAGACATAGAGAGAGACATAGAGAGAGACATAGAGAGAGACATAGAGAGATAGAGACATAGAGAGAGAGAGAAGAGAGAGACATAGAGAGAGAGAGAAGAGAGAGACATAGAGAGAGAGACATAGAGAGAGAGAGAAGAGAGAGAGAGAGAGAGAGAGAGAGAGAGAGAGAGAGAGAGAGAGAGAGAGAGAGAGAGAGAGAGAGAGAGAGAGAGAGAGAGAGAGAGAGAGAGAGAGAGAGAGAGAGAGAGAGAGAGAGAGAGAGAGAGAGAGAGAGAGAGAGAGAGAGAGAAAGAGAGAGAGAGGGCTGGTCTGTATACTGTATTGTATTATCTACCAGTATTGATGCACGGACCGTTTTGGGTTTTTACTTTACCTTCTATAACAGTATTTCAATGTTTAGATTGTTCCATGTGATGCGCCATTCCGTTTTGATAGTTTACTCCACTACTGGAGTTGTCTCTACCTCTATCTCACCAAGCCCCGCCCCCTGTCACTCAAGGACCGCAGTTGTTGTTGCTCGACCAACAGATCATTTTCCGGACCGTTCACTCTTCTGTCTGCATGGTCAATACAGCAGATGCAACAAAGTGTTGATGACAGCGATGCTGCTTTCCACTTTGCTTCTTAATATAAATCCAAATGTATTCTATGATTACACTATAAGTTTGTGCATCTTACTGTCTGCGAACATCTAGTTCGTCTTTTCTTAGCAAGTTGTGACTAAAATAAATCATGTTAGCAACCCCAACCTGGCAGCACCAGTCACGTTCACTATGTATTGTGCTGTCATGGTAATAGAAGAAGAGGGAGGAGCTGAACATAGGTTGGTGGGGAGATAACTAGTGAGGAGAGCCCCATTTTTGCTCTCTCGTATATATATCTCTGGGGAGATACCTCCTGCTGGACTGTGATTTATGGCTAGCTAGTTAAGGTTAGGTTGGATATTGTGTATATCTCTGGGAAGACACAGTTGAAGTCGAAAGTTTACATACACCGTAGCCAAAGACATTTGAACTCCGTTTTTCACAATTCCTGACAATTCCTTTCACAATTTAATCCTAGTAAAAATTCCTTGTCTTAGGTCAGTTAGGATCACCACTTATTTTAAGAACGTGAAATGTCAGAATAATAGTAGAGAGAATGATTTATTTCAGCTTTTATTTCTTTCATCACATTCTCAGTGGGTCAGAAGTTTACATACACTCAATTAGTAATTGGTAGCACAGCCTTTAAATTGTTTAACTTTGGTCAAACGTTTTGTGTATCCTTCCACAAGCTTCCCACAATAAGTTGGGTGAATTTTGGCCCATTCCTCCTGACAGAGCTGGTGTAACTGAGTCAGGTTTGTAGGCCTCCTTGCTCGCATACGCTTTTTCAGTTCTGCCCACACATTTCTATGGAATTGAGTTCAGGGCTTTGTGATGGCCACTCCAATACTTTGACTTTGTTGTCCTTAAGCCATTTTGCCACAACTTTGGAAGTATACTTGGGGTCATTGTCCACTTGGAAGACCCATTTGCGACCAAGCTTTAACTTCCTGACTGATGTCTTGAGATGTTGCTTCAATATATCCACATGATTTTCCTCCCTCATGATGCCATCTATTTTGTGAAGTGCACATTTCTCCAAAAACACGATCTTTGTCCCCATGTGCAGTTGCAAACCGTAGTTTTGCTTTTTCATGGCAGTTTTGGAGCAGTGGCTTCATCCTTGCTGAGAGGCCTTTCAGGTTATGTCGATTTAGGACTCGTTTTACTGTGGATATAGATACTTTTGTTCCGGTTTCCTCCAGCATCTTCACAAGGTCCTTTGCTGTTGTTCTGGGATTGATTTTCACTTTTCGCAGCAAGGAACGTTCATCTCTAGGAGACAGAACAAGTCTCCTTCCTGAGTGGTATGATGGCTGCGTGGTCCCATGGTGTCAGAGTCCTTTAAGAACAGTGGGTTGGAGTAGCAGAGAGCAGAGGGTTCAAATAAATGTATATTTGAATACCGGGAAAAACTGTCACGCCACAAACACAAGGCGCATAAACTGACCGGCCCATACACAGGACCCAAAATGTCCGGAAAAACAAAATACAAAACGAACATCCACAAACTAACAGAATCACAATCTCGCACAAACCTAGGCGGGCCTAACAGGCTTAAATAGACAAAAATCAAGAAACACAATAAGGAACAGGTGCAACTAATAAGACCAAACGAACAGAAAAGGAAAAAGGGATCGGTGGCGGCTAGTAGACCGGCGACGACGACCGCCGAGCACTGCCCGAACAGGCAGGGGAGCCACCTTCGGTGGGAGTCGTGACAGGTATGACGGCTGCGTGGTCCCATGGTGTTTATACTTACATACTATTGTTTATACAGACGAACGTGGTACCTTCAGGCATTTTGAAATTGCTCCCACGGATGAACCAGACTTGTGGAGGTCTATAAAAAAACTTTTGAGGTCGTTGCTGATTTCTTTTGATTTTCCCATGATGTCAAGCAGAGAGGCACTGAGTTTGAAGGTAGGCCTTGAAATACATCCACAGGCACACCTCCAATTGACTCAAATTATGTCAATTAGCCTATCATAAGCTTCTAGAGCCATGACAGTAGATGTCTTAATCGACTTGCCAAACCTATAGTTTGTTAACAATAGATTTGTGGAGTGGTTGTAAAATGAGTTTTAATGACTCCAACGTAAGTGTATGTAAACTTCCGACTGTACCTCCTGCTGGACTGTGATTTATGGCTAGCTAGTTCAGGCTAGGTTGGTTGTTTTGTGAAGCTCCCCATTGCCCAGTGCAGTGAAGCATTAAAACGCCTGTTGGCATTAACTGTATTACCCTCTCAGTCCTTTTGTTATTTAAGCTATTAACGTTATAAGATCGGGAAAACGCCACCTAGGTGTCAGAAATACGATTGAAATTACACCTTAGCTGTGTTTGAATACCCATACTAACACACACTATACTACATACTTAATGAGTATATACTACATACTATATAGTACTAGTTCATTTTAGTATACTGTAAACGAACGGCAGTCAAGCACCCAAGCTAACTGCTAGCTTGCTAGCTACTTCTAGACACAAATGAGAGAACACTTCACTCTGACCATTTTACTCACCCTAGCAGAGCTGGTTAGGCTGTTTTCATGTTATCCAGAGCGCTGGTGACTGTAACTGTGCTGCTGTCAACAATTTAATTACGCATTTATTTTTGTCAACGTTTACTGACATCGGCCATATTCAACGGGTGTTATTCTGTTATTCTGTCATCATTTATTCTGCGCTCGGGCATGCTCAGACGAGAGTGCTCTGAAATCGGAGAAGATAGCCAGAATTAACAATGTCCATTGAGAAAGCACAGCTAAGATTGACGTGAATTATCAAGTCAATAAACGTTTGGTCAAATCAAATCAAATCAAATGTTATTTGTCACATACACATGGTTAGCAGATGTTAATGCGAGTGTAGTGAAATGCTTGTGCTTCTAGTTCCGACGATGCAGTAATAACCAACAAGTAATCTAACCTAACAATTCCACAACTACTACCTTATACACACAAGTGTAAAGGGATAAAGAATATGTACATAAAGTTATATGAATGAGTGATGGTACAGAACGGCATAGGCAAGATGCAGTAGATGGTATAGAGTCCAGTATATACATATGAGATGAGTAATGTAGTGTATATATACATAAAGTGGCATGGTTTAAAGTGGCTAGTGATACATGTATTACATAAAGATGGCAAGATGCAGTAGATGATATAGAGTACAGTATATACATATACATAGGAGATGAGTAATGTAGGGTATGTAAACATTATATTAAGTGGCATTGTTTAAAGTGGCTAGTGATACATTTTTACATAATTTCCATCAATTCCCATTATTAAAGTGGCTGGAGTTGAGTCAGTATGTTGGCAGCGGCCACTAAATGTTGGTGGTGGCTGTTTAACAGTCTGATGGCCTTGAGATAGAAGCTGTTTTTCAGTCTCTCGGTCCCTGCTTTGATGCACCTGTACTGACCTCGCCTTCTGGATGATAGCGGGGTGAACAGGCAGTGGCTCGGGTGGTTGTTGTCCTTGATGATCTTTATGGCCTTCCTGTGACATCGGGTGGTGTAGGTGTCCTGGAGGGCAGGTAGTTTGCCCCCGGTGATGCATTGTGCAGACCTCACTACCCTCTGGAGAGCCTTACAGTTGTGGGCGGAGCAGTTGCCGTACCAGGCGGTGATACAGCCCGACAGGATGCTCTCGATTGTATATCTGTAGAAGTTTGTGAGTGCTTTTGGTGACAAGCTAAATTTCTTCAGCCTCCTGAGGTTGTAGAGGCGCTGCTGCGCCTTCTTCACAATACTGTCTGTGTGGGTGGACCAATTCAGTTTGTCCGTGATGTGTACACCGAGGAACTTAAAACTTTCCACCTTCTCCACTACTGTCCCGTCGATGTGGATAGGGGGGTGCTCCCTCTGCTGTTTCTTGAAGTCCACAATCATCTCCTTTGTTTTGTTGACGTTGAGTGTGAGGTTATTTTCCTGACACCACACTCCGAGGGCCCTCACCTCCTCCCTGTAGGCCGTCTCGTCGTTGTTGGTAATCAAGCCTACCACTGTAGTGTCGTCCGCAAACTTGATGATTGAGTTGGAGGCGTGCATGGCCACGCAGTCGTGGGTGAACAGGGAGTACAGGAGAGGGCTCAGAACGCACCCTTGTGGGGCCCCAGTGTTGAGGATCAGCGGGGTGGAGATGTTGTTACCTACCCTCACCGCCTGGAGGCGGCCCGTCAGGAAGTCCAGGACCCAGTTGCACAGGGCGGGGTCGAGACCCAGGGTCTCGAGCTTGATGACGAGTTTGGAGGGTACTATGGTGTTAAATGCTGAGCTGTAGTCGATGAACAGCATTCTCACATAGGTATTCCTCTTGTCCAGATGGGTTAGGGCAGTGTGCAGGGTGGTTGCGATTGCGTCGTCTGTGGACCTATTGGGTCGGTAAGCAAATTGGAGTGGGTCTAGGGTGTCAGATAGGGTGGAGGTGATATGGTCCTTGACTAGTCTCTCAAAGCACTTCATGATGACGGAAGTGAGTGCTACGGAGCGGTAGTTGTTTAGCTCAGTTACCTTAGCTTTCTTGGGAACAGGAACAATGGTGGCCCTCTTGAAGCATGTGGGAACAGCAGACTGGGATAAGGATTGATTGAATATGTCCTTAAACACACCAGCCAGCTGGTCTGCACATGCTCTGAGGACGCAGCTGGGAATGCTGTCTGGGCCTGCAGCCTTGCGAGGGTTAACACGTTTAAATGTTTTACTCACCTCGGCTGCAGTGAAGGAGAGCCCGCAAGTTTTGTTTGGTAGCGGGCCGTGTCAGTGGCACTGTATTGTCCTCAAAGCGAGCAAAAAAGTTATTTAGTCTGTCTGGGAACAAGACATCCTGGTCCGCGACGGGGCTGGTTTTCTTTTTGAAATCCGTGATTGAATGTAGACCCTGCCACATACCTCTTGTGTCTGAGCTGTTGAATTGCGACTCTACTTTGTCTCTATACTGGCACTTAGCTTGTTTGATTGTCTTGCGGAGGGAATAGCTACACTGTTTGTATTCGGTCATGTTTCCGGTCACCTTGACCTGGTTAAAAGCAGTGGTTCTCGCTTTCAGTTTCACGCGAATGCTGCCATCAATCCACGGTTTCTGGTTTGAGAATGTTTTAATCGTTGCTATGGGTACCACATCGTCAATGCACTTTCTAATGAACTCGCTTACCGAATCAGCGTATTCGTCAATGTTGTTGTTGGACGCAATGCGGAACATTTTCCAATCCACGTGATTGAAGCAGTCTTGAAGCGTGGAATCAGATTGGTCGGACCAGCGTTGAACAGACCTGAGCGCGGGAGCTTGCTGTTTTAGTTTCTGTTTGTAGGCTGGAAGCAACAAAATGGAGTCGTGGTCAGCTTTTCCGAAAGGAGGGCGGGGGAGGGCCTTATACGCGTCGCGGAAGTTAGTATAACAATGATCCAAGGTTTTACCAGCCCTGGTAGCACAATCGATATGCTGATAGAATTTAGGGAGTTTTGTTTTTAGATTAGCCTTGTTAAAATCCCCAGCTACGATGAATGCAGACTCAGGGTGTGTGGTTTCCAGTTTACATAAAGTCAGATAAAGTTCGTTCAGGGCCATCGATGTGTCTGCTTGGGGGGGAATATATACGGCTGTGATTATAATCGAAGAGAATTCCCTTGGTAGATAATGCGGTCGACATTTGATTGTGAGGAATTCTAAATCAGGTGAACAGAATGACTTGAGTTCCTGTATGTTGTTATGATCACACCACGTCTCGTTAATAATAAGGCATACACCCCCGCCCCTCTTCTTACCAGAAAGATGTTTGTTTCTGTCGGCGCGATGCGTGAAGAAACCAGCTGGCTGCACCGACTCCGTTAGCGTCTCTCGAGTGAGCCATGTTTCCGTGAAGCAAAGAACGTTACAATCTCTGATGTCTCTCTGGAATGTTACCCTTGCTCGGATTTCATCAACCTAGAGACTGGACATTGGCGAGTAGTATGCTAGGGAGTGGAGCGCGATGTGCCCGTCTCCGAAGCCTGACCAGAAGACCGCTTCATTTGCCCCTTTTACGGCATCGTTGTTTAGGGTCGCCGGCTGGGATCAGATCCATTGTACTGGGTGGAAGGCAAAACACAGGATCTGCTTCGGGAGAGTCATATTCCTGGTTGTAACGATGGTGAGTTGACGTTGCTCTTATATTCAGTAGGTCCTCCCGACTGTATGTAATGAAACCTAAGATTACCTGGGGTAACAATGTAAGAAATAACACATAAAAAAACAAACTACTGCATAGTTTCCTAGGAGCGCGAAGCGAGGCGGCCATCTCTGTCGGCGCCGGAAGTTCGTGCAGGTAGTTAGTTAGATAGTATATAGTTAATATACTGCCTGGCAATTTCGATGTATTAGTAGCCAACTAACGTTAGGTAACACCTAGCTAACATACCTGTACATACTACTGCTGGTAATGCTATGCGGTTTGAAAGGAAAGCGTAGCTAACAAATTGTCAGAGGAAAGCGTAGCTAACAAATTGTCAGTGTAACGTAACTTATTTGAAAAGTCATAACTTTATTACATTGCTCAACATTTTCTTAACATTTGTCATAATTAGTTAAAGCAATTCATTTGTATCTGCTCTCGTCTGACATATTTTCCGCCATTTTCTTTAAATCTGAAAACATTTTGAAGCCACGACCAAGAATTGCATTATGGGCCCTAAAAGCACAGAAACAGCTTGTATACTTCGTATTTTGGCGAATTTAGTACGACATCCAGGAACTTTTGGCATACTAACTACGACCAATAAGCATACTACATACTCAAATTACATCACAAATAGTATGGTTAGTGTGGTTAGTATGAGTATTCGAACACAGCTCTTGTTTTCCAATCAGCTTAGTTTAGCTAGCTTTACTTTACTGACTTTATTGTCGCCATGGGGAAATTTTGTTGCAGTGTCATGTACACGTTCAAAGTGCCGTTTAAATACAAAACAAATTGACAATGCAAATTTCATAACAGTTACATACCAATAAAAAGAGACTAGCCTGCTGGCCTTACTGGGTCAATAGGAAGCCCAAGCTATTTAGGAGGTATATCACACCTGGCACAAATTATTGTCTAGTTCTGTTCTTCCTGCCAAGGGGTGCCCTATACCTGCACCCGAAGGGGAGTAGTTCACAGTCTGGGTACAGGGAGGTGGGTGTGTGTCTAAAATTATTTTGTGAGACTTGCTGAGGGCCCTGACCTTAAAGATCTGATCCAGGCTTGTCTGTTTGACTCCAAGTACCTTGCTTGCTGTGATGATAATCCTTCTCTGTAAGGATCAATGCTGGAGAGAAGAAGCAAGCAAGTGACACGGGGAACCAACTGAGGAACAGACAGATATTAAAGGGCAGTCAACAAAGTAATGGAGTCCAGGTGAGTCCAATATTGCGCAGCTGTGCATAATGATGGTGACAGGTGTGCTAATGAAGGGCAGCTTGGCTCCCTTGAGCACCAGAGAAGGAGAGCGAAGCAGGCGTGATAGTAACCCCCCTCTAGGGGCGCCACCTGGCGTCCCACCTGGGCGAGCCTGACGGGACGGACCGAGGCATGGGCGCTGGACAAGCTGGCTGAGGCGTAGAAGCCTGACGAGCCGGCAAAGGCGTGGGAGCCTGACAATCTGGCTGAGGCGTGAAAGCCTGACGATCCCGCTGAGGTGTGGGAGTCTGACAAACCAGCTGAGGCGTGGGAGTCTGATGGGCCAGCTGAAGCATGACGTGGGGTGGGTGCCTGCCGAGCCAACCAAAGCAAGAAGACCTCTTGAGCCAGCTAAGGCGTGGAAGCCTGACGAGCTAGCTATGGCACCCGGACCCGACATCTCCAACCAAAACAAAAAAAACAAAAACTACCTGATGCTTCCTTTAGTGGTGTCAGCATTCTGTAAGGATCGACGCTGGAGACGAGAAGCAGGTACAGGGAGAGAACATTTACTGGAAAACGGACATCAAACCAAAACAAGAGGGGGAAAAGGGGGGAAAAATGACATAACGACAATAATGCTGACACAGGGAACCAACTGAGGAACAGACAGATATAGAAGGGCAATCAACAAAGTAATGGAGTCCAGGTGAGTCAAATATTGCGCAGCTGCACGTAATGATGGTGACAGGTGTGCGTAATAAAGGGTAGCCTGGTGCCCTCGAGCGCCAGAGAGCGAAACGTTCTCAGCATATTTCTCTGGCTGACAGTGGCATCGCCAAACCAACAAACAATACAAAAAGTAAAAATACTCTCAATGAAAGATTCATAAAACAGAGTCAGTATAGTATAGTCAACCTTAAAAGATCCCAGATTTTTGACAAAGTACAGTCTCTGTTTACTTTTTTTGTAGATCAGGTCTGTACATTTACTCCACTGAAGCTTGTTGTCCAAGAGGACACCCAGATATTTGTATTCTTCTATGTTCTGACCTCTGATAGATGTTGCAGAGGTAGGTGTTCTACCCTTCCTGATGTCTATGCACATCTCTTTGGTCTTGTTGGTATTGAGAACCAAGTGTGATTCGTCATTTAGGACTGGGCCATAGTGCTTCTCGTCATCATGCAACAGGATGATCAAGGCAGTGTCATGAGCAAACTTATCAAGGTGTCTGTCAGGATGGGAACTAGTACAACTATTAGTGTACAAGATGTACAGGAGTGGGGACAAAATACGTCCCTGAGAAGAGCCTGTGTTGGTGGTGCGTATATCCATGGTGACCTACTTTGACTCGCTGTGACCTCTGGCTCAGGAAGTCCAACAGTCATGAAACCAGCATCCCATCTAAAGAGAAGTCCTTTATGAGTCTCTGTGCCAGAATGTAAGGCTGGTTTGTGTTGAAAGTAGAAGAAACGTCAACAAACAGAACCTTGACATGGGATTTAGCCCACTCTAGATGTCAATAGACCATGTTGAGGAGAGTAATAATGGCATTATCAACTCCTTGGCTGGGCTGACAGGCAAACTGAAATGGGTCGAGAAGCTTCTGGGTGGCGCTGAGAATATGACTTTTTACAATTTTCTCAAGGCATTTCATTCATAAGGATGTCAAGGCGACAGGGCAGTAGTCATTCAACACAGGGTTTAGAAGCTTTAGGAATGGGTATAATTATTGAGTTTTTCCACAATACTGGCACGTGTTGCTGGTCGAATGAGGATTGGAAAATGTCTGTAAAAACGCCAGTTAATTGTTCAGCGCAGTGCTTTAACACATGTCCACTTATTTTGTCTGGGCCTGGGCTTTTGTGTGCATTACATTACCTGAACAACTTCAAAACATCAGCCTGTTTAACAACAACCCTCTCAAACATTTGTAATGACGCTTTGTTTTACCTCCGACAGAAACTCACCAGATTCAAATCTTTTGAAGAGACCATTCAGTTCATTAGCCATGTTCTGGCCCTAATGTCTCCCAATGTCAGCATTGGTTTTTCCCCTGCCTGTGTGGGGGGCACTAGCCATGGATTTAAACCCTTGCCAGGCCACCCTTGAGTTTCCTGAGAGGGTCCTCTCCACCCTTTGGTTGTTGGCCTCCTTGTCCACCAGTATGTCTTTTGATCTCACATTGTACATCTCTTAAAGCCTGTCTATTACCCTCAGCATAAACTGTTTTCTTCCTATTATGTAGTTATTTTAGATTTTTTATTCTGGAAGATTTTACAGGTTTTAGTAGGCACAAATACCTCAACACAGAAGTTGACATAGTCTGAAACAACATATGTGAGTTCATTAAGATCAGAGCAGCTGTCCTGAAATACCTCCCTCATAGTACAGTCTAAACGCACTTGGATACGAGTGATACTGTTGTCGTTCCAGATCTGGACAGTTTTAACTGTGGGTTTCTCCCTCTCCAGGAGCTGACAGTAGTTTGGCCGGAGGTAGACAATATTGTGGTCTGATGTCCCCAGGGAAGGTCTGGTGGTGGCAGAGAAAGCATTTGGTATTGTCCCATAGCACAAATCAAGAGTTTTATTTTTCCTAGTGTGACATTTCACATACTGGTGGTACGTATTATAAATAATTGCTGATGCTTTGCTATATTAGCTTTAGGTTGAATGTACACAATGGTAACAAGCAATTGGGGGAACTCACGGTGAAGATAGTAGGGTCCCAGTGACACAGAAAGCAGTTCAATGTCGGGGAACAGTCTCTCTCTTACCAGGATCCATTTACACCACTGGTCCCTGACAAGCAGGCAGGCGGCCCCGCCATGATGTTTCCCTCTGACGGTCAGATCACTGTCCGCCGGCCGGCTCCACTTCCCTGTCCGGGACTCTGTCATCCAGCCAAGTCTCAGTAAACGCAAGCAAACTGGCCTCGTGGTATTCGTATTGGAAGCGCAGATTCGCTGACAGCTCATCCGCTTTTCCCCTCAGTGACTGGGCATTGATCAGCAAGGTGGTGGGTAAGGGAAGTTTGTTCTTGCATTTTTTAAGTCTTTCATTCCCCTGCGTTTTCCATATTTGCATTTGGGTTTGTAATCCACTTGCAGACAATCGGGATTAGATGGGCCATTGGGATATCCATGGTGTTTGTGTTTGAGTTGCATTGTAGTAGGAAGTCTCTGTGTATTGGATTCTGCTGCCAGCAGCTTTTCCATAACTGAGTCCGTTTGTAGCGGGTATGTACACAATCAACAAGATCCGTCCAATGACCCACCACTGTAAAGCCATTGCTGACAGATGGTTAACAAAGTGTACAAATTAGAAACATGTGCCGTACCCTGCAGTGCTCGCCCGGTCGGCCGACATCTACCTTGGTTACGCTCAGACTGCAGAGGTGATTCAGTCCATTTGGGAGAAGAACTGCAAAGGCATGGAGTTGGAACAACAACGTTGCCTTTAGGATCTGCTGATTCGCCACCACCCCTGGAGATGTTGGGTGTACTCATCTGGTGCAGCAAGGAATCAGTACAGGCGATGCCAGTCACATCCATAAACCGCCACCGTAGCCTCCCCACTGGACGGCAGGCAATCGCAGATCAGAATGTGGAAGACATGCTCACAGCTGAAGTGATCAAACCCTCAGACAGCCCCTGGGTCTCCCCGTTGGTGTTGGTCCAAAAGAGGGATGGGACATGGAGACACTGTGTGGACTACCGCCAGGTGAATATCGTAACTGTCACGGACTCCTACCTGCTGCCCCGGGTGGATGGGGCACACATGGTTCTCTTCTTTGTTCCTTCAAAACAGCTACTGGCAGGTGGCCATGGCTCCACAGGACAATACTGAGGCTGCTTTCACCCCAGGGAAGGCAAATCAAATCAAATGGTCGCATGCACATATTTAGCAGATGTTGTGGGTGTAGTGAAATGCTTATGTTCCTAGCTCCAACAGTGCAGGGATATCTAACAATACACAACAATACACACAAATCTAAAAAGTAAAAGAATGGAATTAAGAAATATAGAAATGTATTTGTAGAGCCCTGGAGAGCCCTGTGGTTGCGGACGGTGCATTTTCCATACCAGGCGGTGATACAACCCAACAGGATTCTCTCAATGGTGTCTATGTAGAAGTTTGGGAGGATTTTAAGGCCAAACAGAATGTATTCAGCCTCCTGAGGTTGAAGAGGCATTGTTGCACCTTCTTCACCACACTGTCTGTGTGGGTGGACCATTTCAGATTGTCAGAGATGTGCACACCGAGGAAGCTTTTCACCTTGCCCACTGTGGCTCCGTCGATGTGGATGGGGGGGGTGCTCCCTCTGCTGTCTCCTGAAGTCCACGATCAGCTCCTTTGTTTTGTTAACGTTGAAAAAAGGTTATTTTCCCGGCACCATCTCATCGTTGTCGGTAATCAGGCCTACCAATGTTGTGTCATCTGAGAACTTGATGATTGAGTTTGAGACGTGTGTGGCTACACAGTCATGGGTGAACAGGGAGTACAAGAGAGGGCTGAGCACACTGTGTGTGTGTCTCTTTAATTCTCTCTTTCTCTCTTTCTTCTTTCTCTCTCTGTGAGGACCTGAGCCCTAGGATCATGCCTCAGGACTACCTGGCATGATGACTCCTTGCTGTCCCCAGTCCACCTGGCCGTGCTGCTGCTCCAGTTTCAACTGTTCTGCCTGAGGCTATGGAACCCTGACCTGTTCACCGGACGTGCTACCTGTCCCAGACCTGCTGTTTTCAACTCTCTAGAGACAGCAGGAGCGGTAGAGATACTCTAAATGATTGCCTATGAAAAGCCAACTGACATTTACTCCTGAGGTGCTGACTTATTGCACCCTCGACAACTACTGTGATTATTATTATTTGACCATGCTGGTCATTTAGGAACATTTGAACATCTTGGCCATGTTCTGTTATAATCTAGGTGGTTGGCCGGGTTGGAGAGGTGGTTTACTGGGTGGGGCTAGCACTCCTTGGCTACACAGTTGTCATCCACCAAAACAGATTGGCGCCTTATCAGCACCGGAACCAGCTCTCCTTCGCCCGGAGCTCACCACCTCCCAGAGAACGCAGCTCACCATCCCCCAGACACCGCAGCTCACCCTCCAGAGATACCCATTCAACCCTCCAGTCAGCATAGGGCCTTACCTGTGGTTCCCTGGCAACATCAAATCCACTTCCGGGGTGAACTAGTGACCCCCATGGATGCACTGTTGCCCCCATCAAGGCCTAGCACTACATCCACTGCTTCCCCTCTCTCACCCAGAGCTGGGAACCCTTCCCCGTCTAACCCCATTACTCCAACACGGAAGCCACAGCGTTCAAGGAGATCCCCGGATCGGTTCAGAGACTTTATCCTCGGGGACGATGACTTGAGAGGGGAAACAATGTAGCTACCCTCAGGGGGTACAGATGTTATTACACATTTTCTTGTTCCATTATGTAATTAATGTTTTGTAATTACACGTTTGAAAGTTGCCTGTGAATTACCACGCTAATAACTCTGACCAATATATGTCCTGTTTACATGTAACTACAAGGTGCCACTACCATCAAATCCACATTTAAAACCAGTGTTGATAAATAGGCTAGGACCTGGTAATTAACAACACTTGTAACAAGGAACACCCTTTCATTAACTACTGGTCATTTTCAATTAGTTTATTTCTATGTTATGATCTGGCTCAAAGGCTCTACTGAATCAAGTGTAATGGAAGAACACTGTAGTTACATAGGATATACTTGTAACTATCAGGCACCTACACAGGAGCAAGCAACTTAATGTGAAGGGAAACCCAGTAGAGTATAACCTTCATAATTACTATGTAGTTACAATGTAACGACCTTTGCAGATGATAGACTAACCAGGATAAATAAGGAGCGAGGAGAACATTTTTCTGTTTGACTTTTCTAGAATGGATTTGACAAAGATTCATACTCAACCCATTCAAATTAAATTTCCCTTTTCAGACTCAAAGAGAGCTCTTGTCATACTGCAGAATGGGAGGGATTCCAGGTAAAGAGTAAAGGCTATATTTAAATATGTTGTGATGTGTTCTATGACTTTTCAACACAACGTCTGAAGTAATGTGCACTTGTTTTTTTACGTACTAACACAGGAACATGTACGTGAATGTTGTAAATGCACTGTTGTAATATTTGTTTATCAAAAGTAGCGAGCGTACCACAATGCTAAATTGTGGCTGGCACCTGCCGTTGCGTGTGTGTGTGTGTGTGTGTGTCTATACAGTATGTGTGTGGAATGTGTGTGTTAATGTATCAGCACTATGTGGCTATGGACAGGTTTCTCCACTTTGGTAATAATCATCATGTAGTGTGAAACGGGCCTGTCGTGAAAACACACTCCTGTGCTGTAGGAGGATGTAAATTGGGACCCGGTTGTGTGCAATGTAATGAGCAGCCTTTCAGTATTTCGTCACAACACAGCATGCTGTAGGGGCTCAATGGCCTCCGATACACACACACACACACACACACACACACACACACACACACACACACACACACACACACACACACACACACACACACACACACACACCCTATAATTTCCCCTGTCAGGGGATGCAGGATAGAAAAGGGGCAGGAAAAGGGGCAGGAAGCTGTGCAGTTGATTGACAGACTAATCATCTTGTGTGTTGAGCGTCCTCGATGACCTTGACTGTACAGTATCACAGCAACCAATTGTAGAGGAAAGAGATATGGAAATAACACTGTGGAAGCAAGAAGCAACAACACCATACACAATGAAACAACCCATTTCAAAACTAGTGGATATTATAACTTGTGTAATTCTAAATCAGCATACTCTTTTTCTCTATTTGGGCAATTCCACAGTATCGGAATTATGCTGATACTCATGTTAAAATGCATGCTAAACAAAAACTATTGATTTTAAAGTTTAACAAACCATACATCTATATGGACAATGACTATTTCGAACAATTTACACAATTTAAATAAATAACAAATGTACTGGAAAAACTGCAGTTTCAAAGTTTGGTAATAGATTACGGTAAAATCTCCCTCAGTTTCATTACGTTACCAAATTTTGTATCAGCACAGTTTTTCCAGAAAATTTATTTTTCTAACATTTTCTGTCTATATTATTACAAATATTCCTTGTACATAGAGTTATATGGTTTGTTAAACTTTGAAGTAAATGGAAAATCTGAGTGTAATTCCATAACCATGGAAAAGCCCATTTCCTATTTCCTATCTCTCCTTTCACTCCATGTCTCTCCCCCTCTCTCTTGTCCCGTCCATCTCTTTCACTCTTTTTCTCTCACTCTCCCTCTTTTCCCCTTTCGGACTTTACCCCTCCCTCACTCCTCCTGCTTTATAGTGTCAGGGGTTAGTGTGTTGACCTCATCACCACCTCCTGACCCCTGAGGGCGTGATCCCCACCCCTGACAGCTACTCAATAACACCTCTACCCTCCAACCACTGGCCCAGGATCAGATACTGCCTTATCCCCCTAATGGTTAAGGTTAGGACTGGGGGCAGGGTAATCTGACCGTAGATCTGTGGTTAGGAAGGACTTTTACCGCAGCCGTTTTTTAAAAGATAGACAGACAGGAGAACCAGGGGGCAGTGTGAGTCCAACCTGGATATTACTGGATACTGCCGCTTCACTTGTGTGTGCACGTGTACGTGTACGTGTACGTGTACGTGTACATGTACGTGTACGTGTGCGTGTGTGCGTGTGTGTGATTGTATACATCTACATGTGTGTGTACAAGCATTTGAGCATAAGTGTGTGTGTGCAGGTCTTTATGTGTGTCTATACTGGGGCTGGGGGTTAGGGAGATGTCTTGTTCAGTTTGTGTTGCAGCAGCCCTGTGATATCCAGTCCTAATAGCTGGGTCTGTGGGGTCTATGGGGTGTAGACACATGCCAATATCCATTGGCAGCTCAATCAAGCCACTTAGATACCACCTGTAAACTAAACCCAGTGGGCTTGTGTAGTTAGATGTGGAGCACGGAATGAGGAATGGGGCTCAGTCTGGAAGGATATCATCTGTTTTAGACAGACAGGTTAATAAGCTTGCTGTTTGTTGATTTGTGTCCGGTTTTATTTCTATAAACTCATTAAATAGTATGAAACTATCTCATTAAATAGTATGAAACTCACACTTTATTTACACTGAACAAAAATATAAACACAACATGTAAAGTGTTGGTCTCACGTTTCATGAGCTGAAAAAAAAAGATCCCAGAAATGTTCAATATGCACAAATAGCTTATTTCTCTCGAATTGTGTGCACACATTTGTTTACATCCCTGTTAGTGAGCATTTCTCCTTTGCCAAGATAATCCATCTACCTGACCGGTGTGGCATATCAAGAAGCTGATTAAACAGCATGATCATTACACAGGTGCACCTTGTGCTGGGGACAATAAAAGGCCACTCTAAAATGTGCAGTTTTGTCACACAACACAATGCCACAGAAGTTTTGAGGGAGCGTGCAATTGGCATGCTGACTGTTGAAATGTCTACCATGTTAATTGCTCTACCATAAGCCACATCCAATGTCATTTTAGAGAATTTGGTAGTACATCCAACTGGCCTCACAACCACAGGCCACATGTATCCCAGGTCCTACTCATTCGGCTTCTTCACCTGCGGGATTGTCTGAGCCCAGCCACCCGGACAGCTGATGAAGCTAAGAAGTATTTCTGTCTGTAATAAAGGCCCTTTGTGGGGAAAAACTCATTCTGATTGGCGGGGCCTGTCTCCACCAGTGGGTGGGCCTGGCTCCCAATTGAGTGGGCCTATGTCCTCCTAATCCCACCCATGGCTGCGCCCCTACCCAGTCATGTGAAATCCAATTAATTTATTTCAATTGACTGATTTCCTTATGTGAACTGTAACTCACTAAAATTGTTGATTGTTGAGTTTATATTTTTGTTCAGTAATAGATGCTATACATATGGTCATAGTATCAACAAACTATGTGTTGATAAGCAACTGCTTGCTATGATTGGGTTTAGAGTTAGGGTTAGAACAAGGGTTAGGGTAATGTTTATTGCTAGGGTTATGGTATGCGTTAAATTTAGGGTTAAGATAAGGGTTAAAGTTAGATTAAGGTTAGTAGATAGTCTGTAGATAGGCAATGTATTTAGCTGGGAGAAGCTTACCTCCTTGTGTAGATCAAACCCCTTGAATTCCCTCATATACTGTATTTCCTTATCAGTGAAGAAAAGGAGTGTCACGACTCCCGCCGAAGTCGGCTCCTCTCTTTATTCGGGCGGCGCTCGGCCGCTCGACGTCACCGGTCTTCTAGCCGTCACCGCTCCACCTTTCATTTTCCATTTTCCCTCATCACTCTACGTGTATATTATCCTCTGTTCCCCCCATGTCTGTGTGTGTAATTGTTCGTTACGTGTCATGTGTGACGCTTCATGCTGGTTTTTCGCAGGGTCTTCTTTGGAACCCGTGGTATTGTATGCTGTACATTATTTGTGTGACGAGTGCGCTATTCACTTTTGCCTTTGGCGGGAGTGTCGTTACGCAGTTGTGTCCGACTGTTTTCCTTCTGCCAAATAAAGTGTGCCTGTTCACTCATCTCTGCTCTCCTGCACCTGACTTCAGTTCACCAGTTGCGCAAGGAGACAATTTACGAGATGCACCCTGTCTCCTCTCCTGCAGAAAAGGAGACAATTAACATACTGGTAGAGTGCAGAAAAGGAGATCATTTGACATATTGAGATCTACCCTGTCTCCTCTCCTTTAGCCACCATGGTAATGCTCTCCTATCCACTCCTTATTCATAATCTACGTATACTGTACGTATCACTAGGATGCTGCGCCTATCGATTGCCCAACCCACCTGATAGACATCCCACATGTTTTCCCACAAATCACTGCATATCTTAAAAGAAAGGGAACAGTAAAAGGAAACCATTTTACATTATTGAGATGCAGCCCATGTCATCTCCTGCGACCACCACCATCCTCTCCTTCCCAGCTCCTGATTCATAATCTATATAGAGGCCTGGGAGACTGCCGTCTATCGATTTAACGCCCGGCATAATCCAGACCTGTATCCGTTGCTTGTTAGACAGGCCTGAGAATACAGTGCATTCGGAAAGTATTCAGACCCCTGTACTTTTTTCATATTTTGTTACGTTACAGCATTATTATAAAATTGTTCAAATAAAATAAAATCCTCAATCTACACACACTACCCCATAATGACAAACCAAAAACAGTTTTTTGGGGGGGGCAAATTTCTGAAAGATAAAAAACCAAGATACCTTTTTTACGTAAGTATTCAGACCCTTTGAGACTCGAAATTGAGCTCAGGTATATCCTGTTTCCATTGATCATCCTTGAGATGTTTCTACAACTTGATTGGACATGATTTGGAAAGGCACACACCTGTCTATATACGGTCCCACAGTTGACAGTGAATGTAGAATTCCGAGACAGGATTGTGTTGAGGCAAAGATCTGGGGAAGGGTACCCCAAGAACACAGTGGCCTCTGTAATTCTTAAATGGAAGAAGTTTGGAACCACCAAGACTCTTCCTAGAGCTAGACACCTGGCCAAACTGAGCAATCGGGGGAGAAGGGCCTTGGTCAGGGAGGTGAGCAAGAACCTGTTGGTCACTCCCACCGAGCTCTAGAGTTCTTCTGTGGAGATTGGAGAACCTTCCAGAAGGACGACAATCTCTGCAGCACTCTACCAATCAGCACTTTATGGTAGAGTGGCCAGATGGAAGCCACTCCTCAGTAAAAGGCACATGACAGCCCGCTTGGAGTTTGCCAAAAGGCACCTAAAGACTCTCAGACAATGAGAAACAAGATTCTCTGGTCTGATCAAACATCACTTCTGGAGGAAACCTGGCAACATCCCTACGCTGAAGCTCGGTGGTGGCAGCATCATGCTGTGTGGATGTTTTTCAGCGGCAGGAACTGGGAGACTAGTCAGGATTTAGTCAAAGATGAACGGAGCAAAGTACAGAGAGATCCTTGATGAAAACCTGCTCCATAGTGCTCAGGACCTCGGACTGGGGCAAAGGTTCACCTTCCAACATGACAATGACCCTAAGCACACAGCCAAGACAATGCATGAGTGGCTTCTGGACAAGTCTCCGAATGTCCTTGAGTTGCCCAGCCAGATCCCGGACTTGAACCCGATTGGAGAGACCTGAAAAAAGCTGTGCAGCAACGCTCCCCATCCAACCTGACAGAGCTTGAAAGGATATGCAGAGAAGAATGGGGAACTCCCAAAATACAGGTGTGCCAAGCTTGTAGCATCATACCCATGAAGACTCAATGCTGTAATCGCTGCCAAAGGTGCTTCAACAAAGTACTGAGTACAGAGTCTGAATACTTATGTAAATGTCATATTTCCTTTTACATTTTATTTTATAAATTAACAAAAATGTCTAAAATCCTGTTTTTGCTTTGTCATTATGGGGTATGGTGTGTCGACTGATGAGGAAAAGCATAGAATTTAATACATTTTGAATAAGGCTGTAACCTAACAAAATGTGGAAAAAGTCAAGGGGTCTGAATACTTTCTGAAAAGCACTGTATACAGTGGGTTTCTAATGCTGCCCAGAGGTAGGGAGCTTTAACTGGGGGTTTTCACTACAACCCAGTGTCTGGTGCTAATGTAGGGAAGGATTTGGGAGGAAACCTTTCTGTAAACGACTTGTTCTTACAGAAATAACATTTTTGACTATGAAAGGAAATACGCTGAGTAATACATAACATTCAGAACACCTGCTCTTTCCATGACATACTGTAGACTGACCAGGTGAATCCAGGTGAAAGCTATGATCCCTTATTGACGTCACTTATTAAATCTGCTTCAATCAGTGTAGACGAAGGGGAGGAGACAGGTTAAAGAAGGATTTTAAGCCTTGAGACAATTGAAACATGCATTGTGTATGTGTGCCATTCAGAGTGTGAATGGGCAAGACGAAAAATGTAAGCGCCTTTGAACGGGGTATGGTAGTAGGTGCCAGGCGCACCGATTTGAGTCAAGACCTGCGATGCTGCTGGGTTTTTCACACTCAACATTTTCCCGTGTGGTCCTCCACCGAAAGGACATCCAGCCAACTTGACACAACTGTGGGAAGCATTGGAGTCAACATGGGCCAGCATCCCTGTGGAACGCTTTCGTCACCTTGTAGAGTCCATGGGGGTTCCCTTTTGGAACATTTTTGTCTAAGAATGTAGGCAGGTGTTCTTAAGGTTTGGTACACTCGGTGTATATATGCATTCTGGGTGTGTTACGTCTTGTTGCTGTATGAACATTGAAATGGACACAATCTGTTGTATTCTATAATCTTTTCTATTGTATTCCATTAATTGTGTTATAGTATAGTATTGTTTCTGTACTGTAGTTCATGTTTTAGGGACTCCAGTACTCACAATGATTATACATTCAATAGTACAGCCCTATTATGGGCTTCTGATTGAGTGACACATTGGACAGTCTCATCCTTCCACACAAGATGCTAACCATTGGAAATACTAGAATAATAGATACTGTTATCATATGCTCCTTATACACACAGGTGAATGGATGCGTTATTTAACAGTTGTTCTTAATTAGGTTTGATAATAAGGCTGTTAATACGTCTGATTCTATTAAGTACAATTGATGTGCAGTGTTTTTACGTAATTCTCTCTCTCTCTCTCTCTCTCTCTCTCTCAATCTCTCTCTCTCTCTCTCTCTCTCTCTCTCTCTCTCTCTCTCTCTCTCTCTCTCTCTCTCTCTCTCTCTCTCTCTCTCTCTCTCTCTCTCTCTCTCTCTCTCTCTCTCTCTCTCTCTCTCTCAATTCAATTTGCTTTATTGGCATGACGTAACAATGTACATATTGCCAAAGCTTACTTTGGATATTTGCAATATGAAAATAATAAGAATCAAAATTGTCATTGGGACAACTGTAACAACAATAACCAACGGTCAAAATAACCATACATTCAACAATAACAATAAGCATACAGTAGAGTACATGTGCAGGTTGATTGGTCTGTCAGACACTGTCCCTCATCCTATGGCAGGCTGCAATGTAGTGCGCTGCCAACCGACAGCTCTCTGCGTCCTCCCACAACAGGACTGGTAGCTTATTCTCATCAGAGAGGTCTTTGAAACCTTGAAAAGGGTTTCAGATTTGGGGAAATTACACTCTCTAATTGTTTTATATTTTTGACATTTTGTCAGGAAATGCAGCTCTGTCTCAGGTTCTGCTGTTGTGCAGTGGTTGCACAGCCTTTCCTCTACAGGGAGCCAGGTTTTCCTTTGTCTACCCTTCTGTGCTCACTGAGCCTTCGGTACATCCGAACATCACACCTGTGGGACAGGTACAGGATGGCAACAACAACTGCCTGAGTTACACAAGGAACATACAATTCCTCCATCAGTGCTTAGACTGTCCGCAATAGGCTGAGAGAGGCTGGACTGAGGGCTTGTAGGCCTGTTGTAAGGCAGGTCCTCACCAGACATCACCGTCAACAACGTCGCCTATGGGCACAAACCCACCGTCGCAGGACCAGACAGGACTGGCAAAAAGTGTTCTTCACTGACAAGTTTTGTCTCACCAGGGGTAATGGTCGGATTCCCGTATATCGTCAAAGGAATGAATGTTACACCGAGGCCTGTCCTCTGGAGGGGGATTGATTTGGAGGTGGAGGGTCCGTCATGGTCTGGGGCGGTGTGTCACAGCATCATCGTACTGAGCTTGTTGTCATTGCAGGCAATCTCAACGCTGTGCGTTACAGGGAAGACATCCTCCTCCCTCATATGGTACCCTTCCTGCAGGCTCATCCTGACATGAACCCCCAGCATGACAATGCCACCAGCCATACTGCTCGTTCTGTGAGTGATTTCCTGCAAGACAGAAATGTCAGTGTTCTGCCATGCCCAGCAAAGAGCCCGGATCTCAATCCCATTGAGCATGTCTGGGACCTGTTGGATCGTAGGGTGAGGGCTAGGGCCAATCCCCCAGAAATGTCCGGGAACTTGCAGGTGCCTTGGTGGAAGAGTGGGGTAACATCTCACAGCAAGAACTGGCAAATCTGGTGCATTCCATGAGGAGGAGATGCACTGCAGTACTTAATGCAGCTGGTGGCCACACCAGATACTGACTGTTACTTTTGATTTTGACTCCCCCTTTGTTCAGGGACACATTATTCCATTTCAGTTAGTCACATGTCTGTGGAACTTGTTCAGTTTATGTCTCAGTTGTTGAATCTTGTTATGTTCATACACATTTTTACACACATGTTAAGTTTGCTGAAAATAAACTCAGTTGACAGTGAGAGGACGTTTTTTTTTTGTTTAGTTTGTTTAGTTTGTCATGGTGCACTGTCGATTTAGGGCCAGATAGCACTGCATTTTGCGTTGTGCTTGTGCTTGTGTTTACCAATAAGCTATGTAGTTTTGTTTTGACTGTGTTGTAATTTGTTTTGTTCTGTTTGATTGGATGTTCTGGTCCTGAGGATTCAGCGTGTTAGTAGAACACGTTTGTGAACTCAGCCCCAAGACCAGCTGGATGATGAGACTATTTTCTTTGCTCAGCTCTTGGCATTGAAGGGCTTGGTAATGATATGAGAGGGCGTCACTGTATTTTAGATGTTTCGAAAACTTAATTTATATTTTTTTAGTGTTTAGTTTTCCTCTGAACATGTAGGAGAATCTTACAGAACTCTGCATACAGGGTTTCAATGGGGTGTTTGTCCCATTTGGTGAAATCTTGTTTTGCAAGTGGACCCCACACCTCACTGCCATGAAGTGCAATTGGTTCAATGACACATTCAATTAGTTTTAACCAAATTTTAATAGGTATTTCAATTTTAATTAGTTTTTTTTAATGGCGTGGAATGCCCTGCGTGCTTTCTCTCTCAGTTAATTCACTGCATCATTAAGGTGTCCAGTTGAGCTTAATTTTTAAACCTAAGTAATTGTAGTGTGTACAGTACTCTATATATGTTGTACCAATTGAGAACTTTGGTCTAATTCCCTGAGATCTGGATTTTCTCTGGAAAATCATTATTNTTGTTTAGTTTGTCATGGTGCACTGTCGATTTAGGGCCAGATAGCACTGCATTTTGCGTTGTGCTTGTGCTTGTGTTTACCAATAAGCTATGTAGTTTTGTTTTGACTGTGTTGTAATTTGTTTTGTTCTGTTTGATTGGATGTTCTGGTCCTGAGGATTCAGCGTGTTAGTAGAACACGTTTGTGAACTCAGCCCAAGACCAGCTGGATGATGAGACTATTTTCTTTGCTCAGCTCTTGGCATTGAAGGGCTTGGTAATGATATGAGAGGGCGTCACTGTATTTTAGATGTTTCGAAAACTTAATTTATATTTTTTTAGTGTTTAGTTTTCCTCTGAACATGTAGGAGAATCTTACAGAACTCTGCATACAGGGTTTCAATGGGGTGTTTGTCCCATTTGGTGAAATCTTGTTTTGCAAGTGGACCCCACACCTCACTGCCATGAAGTGCAATTGGTTCAATGACACATTCAATTAGTTTTAACCAAATTTTAATAGGTATTTCAATTTTAATTAGTTTTTTTTAATGGCGTGGAATGCCCTGCGTGCTTTCTCTCTCAGTTAATTCACTGCATCATTAAGGTGTCCAGTTGAGCTTAATTTTTAAACCTAAGTAATTGTAGTGTGTACAGTACTCTATATATGTTGTACCAATTGAGAACTTTGGTCTAATTCCCTGAGATCTGGATTTTCTCTGGAAAATCATTATTTTAGTATTTTTGGGGTTTACTGCCAGGGCCCAGGTCTGGCAGTACTGCTCTAGCAGGTCCAGGCTCTGCTGTAGGCCAGGTCTCTCTCTTTCTCTGTCTCTCTCTCTATTTCTCTGTCTCTCTCTCTATTTCTCTGTCTCTCTCTTTCTCTTTTTCTCTCTCTTTCTCTTTTTCTCTCTCTTTCTCTTTTTCTCTCTCTTTCTCTTTTTCTCTCTCTTTCTCTTTTTCTGTCTCTCTCTCTCTCTCTCTCTCTCTCTCTCTCTCTCTCTCTCTCTCTCTCTCTCTCTCTCTCTCTCTCTCTCTCTCTCTCTCTCTCTCTCTCTCTCTCTCTCTCTCTCTCTCTCTCTCTCTCTCTCTCTCTCGCTCTCTCGCTCTCTGTCGCTCTCTCTGTCGCTTTCTCTCTCTGTCTCTGTCTCTCTCTCTCTCTCTCTCTGTCTCTCTCTCGCTGTCTCTCTCTCTCTCTCTCCATCAGGGATAATTATGACCAACATTGTCTCTTTTGTCATGATAAAACATAAACATAAAACATACCCATCTATGCAACAGTGCCACAACGGAGATGATGAGGTTTTTGATCTGCAATATTTGAGAAGTTAAATGATATAAACACATATTTACCTTTCCCAAATATACAATAACATTGAACCCACCAGTTTAATGATATGTATGTTTTTAAATCCATACACCTACCAATGAGTAAGGTTATGCAAAGTGTACTTCCTGTTTTAGTACTGTATGATAGCATAATTAAAAACATTCTAAACTTTGTATAATTGACTACTTCTTGGGCACTGTTAGTTCACAGAAACACATTTTGAAGGCATTTATGGCTATTGTTTTATCTCAGCTAGTTCTATCTTACCCGTGGTCTATAGCTGTGTATGCACAGTCACAGCTCCATGACAAACACAGTTAGACTCTGTCTGCTGCCTCCCCCAGGTACACACATAATGAAATGAATGTGAAGGAAGGATGACTTAACCTTTTACACAGAATAAAATACAATGAACTACAAATAGAGAGAGTAGTCAAAGAGACGGTCAATGCCCTGCAAGTATTGACTAAATACAGGAAAGGTGGAACCAGGTATTGTTCACAAAGGAAATGTTTTTCGTAAATTTGCAATGTTGGAGATTATTTTCTTATGAATAAGGTAAACCACAGTAAAATACATTTTAACCCAGACAAGTGTGTGGGGAAAAATGATTGCATAGGTATTATCTTGATATCAGATGTAAACAGAGTGATATGCCTATAGTTTGGCGATGAATAACCGTAGTACTGTGTCTCTGTGTTATACTGCAGTACACTCACATTTTCCTGTATCAGTCGAATTGCATTGACAAAGCCTTAAATATCAATGTGTTTCATGTGAGCTCCATAGAAATTCGATAAAGGAAACTGGTTCAGAGATGGAGTACTCTATTTCATCAATACAGCAAAAAGTATTATGATTGATAGCACTCAAAGACTTCAGACCTTAATTAGCTTCAACAAGAACATTTCATAAGAAACGTAATCTATCTGGCCCTGGCCTGAAAACAATTATGTGAAATTGCTGCTTTCTCGTCTTAGATTTGCCTGTCTCTCCCATCATCTCAATCCAATCCAGAGCCATTTGAGCAAATAAAATGATATTTACCCCCATCTTTCTGTTACAAGCTGCCAAGATTACAGGCTTCAGGAAAAATCTATAGAAAATACTAGTTTAGCTGCAGACAGTATGCTCTACTATGAGAAGGTTCACTTTTTCTCCCTCTCTCTCTCTCTCTCTCCCTCTTTCCATCGCTCTCTCTCTCTCTCTCTCTCCCTCTTTCCCTCTCTCTCTCTCTCTCTCTCTCTCTCTCTCTCTCTCTCTCTCTCACTCTCTCTCTCTCTCTCTCTCTCCTCTCTCTCTCTCTCTCTCTCTCTCTCTCTCTCTCTCTCTCTCTCTCTCTCTCTCTCTCTCTCTCTCCCTCTCTTTCCCTCTCTTTCCCAACCCCCCCCTCTCTCTCTCTCTCTTTTCCTCTCTCTCCCTCTCTCTCCCTCTCTCTCCCTCTCTCCCCCTCTCTCTCTCTTTCTCTCTCTCTCTCGCCCTCTCTTTCCCCCTCTCTCTCTCTCTCTCTCTCCCTATCTCTCACTATCTCTCCCTCTCTCTCTCTCTCTCTCTCTCTCCCTCTCCCTCTCCCTCTCCCTCTCCCTCTCTATCTCTCTCAATTCAATTCAATTCAATTTGCTTTATTGGCATGATGTAACAATGTACATATTGAGACAACAGTAACAACAATAATCAAGTGTCAAAATAACCATACATCCAACAATAACAATACGCATACAGTAGAGTACATGTGCAGGTTGATTGGTTTGTCAGACACTGCCCCTCAACTTATGGCAGACAGCAATGTAGTGCACTGCCAACCCACAGCTCTCTGCGTCCTCCCCCAACAGGATGGGTAGCCTATCCTCATCAGAGAGGTATTTGAAACCTTGAATAAGGGTTTCAAATTTGGGGAAATTACTCTCTCTAATTGTTTTATATTTTTGACATTTTGTCAGGAAATGCAGCTCCGTCTCAGGTTCTGCTGTTGTGCAGTGGTTGCACAGCCTTTCCTCTACAGGGATCCAGATTTTCCTGTGTCTACCCTTCTCAATGGCAAGGCTGTGCCAATTCGTTGATATAAATATTGAAGAGTGCGGGGCTCAGATTACAACCCTGACGAAGGCCCGCCCCTGGTTAAAGAATTCTGTTATTTTCTTTCCAATTTTAATGTTGCACATATTGCCAGTATACATTGATTTAATTATGTCATATGTTTTACCCCCTACACCACTTTCAATAACTTTGTAGAACAGTCCAGTATGCCAAATAGAATTAAATGCTTTTTGGAAGTGGAAGATAAAGCAAGTGTATATTTTGGTATTATTTTGGTGGACATGTTTATCTATCAGGGTTTGTAAGGTGTAAATATGATCAGTTTTTATTTTATTTATTTTTATTTCACCTTTATTTAACCAGATAGGCTAGTTGAGAACAAGTTCTCATTTGCAGCTGCGACCTGGCCAAGATAAAGCATAGCAGTGTGAACAGACAACAACACAGAGTTACACATGGAGTAAACAATAAACAAGTCAATAACATGCTAGAAAAAAAGAGAATCTATATACAATGTGTGGAAAAGGCATGAGGAGGTAGGCAATAAATCGAATAATTACAATTTAGCAGATTAACACTGGAGTGATAAATCATCAGATGATCATGTAGAGATACTGGTGTGCAAAAGAGCAGAAAAGTAATTAAATAAAAGCAGTATGGGGGGTGAGGTAGGTAAATTGGGTGGGCTATATACAGATGGACTATGTACAGCTGCAGCGATCGGTTAGCTGCTCGGATAGCAGATGTTTAAAGTTGTTGAGGGAGATAAAAGTCTCCAACTTCAGAGATTTTTGCAATTCGTTCCAGTCGCAGGCAGCAGAGAACTGGAAGGAAAGGCGTCCAAATGAGATTTTGGCTTTAGGGATGATCAGTGAGATACACCTGCTGGAGCGCGTGCTACAGGTGGGTGTAACCATCGTGACCAGTGAACTGAGATAAGGCGGCACTTTACCTAGCATAGCCTTGTAGATGACCTGGAGCCAGTGGGTCTGACGACGAACATGTAGCGAGGGCCAGCCGACTCGGGCATACAGGTCGCAGTGGTGGGTCGTATAAGGTGCTTAAGTTACAAAACGGATGGCACTGTGATAAAGTGCATCCCGTTTGCTGAGTAGAGTATTGGAAGCTATTTTGTAGATGACATCGCCGAAGTTGAGGATCGGTAGGATAGTCAGTTTTACTAGGGTAAGTTTGGCGGCGTGAGTGAAGGAGGCTTTGTTTGCGAAATAGAAAGCCGACTCTAGATTTGATTTTGGATTGGAGATGTTTGATATGAGTCTGGAAGGAGAGTTTGCAGTCTAGCCAGACACCTAGGTACTTATAGATGTCCACATATTCTAGGTCGGAACCGTCCAGGGTGGTGATACTAGTCGGGCGTGCGGGTGCAGGCAGCGAACGGTTGAAAAGCATGCATTTGGTTTTACTAGCGTTTAAGAGCAGTTGGAGGCCATGGAAGGAGTGTTGTATGGCATTGAAGCTCGTTTGGAGGTTAGATAGCACAGTGTCCAAGGAAGGGCCAGAAGTATACAGAATGGTGTCGTCTGCGTAGAGGTGGATCAGAGAATCGCCCGCAGCAAGAGCGACATCATTGATATATACAGAGAAAAGAGTCGGCCCGAGAATTGAACCCTGTGGTACCCCCATAGAGACTGCCAGAGGACCGGACAACATGCCCTCCGATTTGACACACTGAACTCTGTCTGCAAAGTAGTTGGTGAACCAGACAAGGCAGTCATTATAAAAACCGAGGCGATGTTGTGCGATGTTTTGGTATAAATACAATTTGGCTTTTACTCAAGACATTGTGCTTATTATGGAAGTTTAGAATTCTTACATTTATAATACTACAGAAAACCTTCCCAAGGTTACTGTTCACACAAATGCCTCTGTAATTGTTAGGGTCAGATTTGTCTCCGTTTTTAAAGATTGGGATATGAGTCCTTGATTCCAGATGTCAGGGAAATAACCTACACTCAGGATCAAATTTTTAATATAGCCAATATAGCCAATTGAAATTTTGCACTTGTGAGTTTGAGCATCTCATTTAGGATGCCATCCTCCTTATAGAGTTTCTTATAGAGCTCCTGGTCAGTAATTGGGGAATCCAATGGATTTTCATTGTCCTTCATAGCTTTTTCTAATCCATTCAACTTCTCATGAATTTGGCGTTGTTCTGCGTTTGTGTCAATTTGAACGGTGTTGTAGAGTGTTTTAAAATGGGTTGTCCATATGTCACCATTTTGTATCGCTAATTCCTCTTGTTTAGATTTTTTTTTTTTTTTCCAATTTTTCCAGAAGTTGTTTGTGTTTATGGACTCCTCAATCAGTGTCAGCTGCTTGCTGTGCTTTTTTGGTTCTGAGTGTATAGTTATAGAGTTTTAAAGTCTCACAGTAATGAAGGCGTAATTCACCATTATTTGGGTCTCTGTGCTTTTGGTTGGATAGTGTTCTAAGTTTTTTCCTTATAATTTTACAATCTGCATCAAACCAGTTGTCATCTGTGATCTTTTTTGTTTTGTTTTTTATTAATTTCAATTGTGCTTCTTTTGCCATTTGCCTGAATATATAGTTGATGTTTTGTACTGCTAGATTGATGCCTTCTTTACTGTGAGTGAATGTGGGATCCAGAAAGTTATCTAAGAGTGTTTGGATATTTTGGTTCCAGGTTGCTTTCTGGTATCTGTGCTGTTTTGGGCCCATCTGTATGACTGTCTGATGTTGTACAGCTTACTGGGCTGTGAATGTGTGGTTGTTTCCAGGTCTGTTCTTTTGAGGAATTTGGCTGTGATCAGACAGAGGTGTTAGTGGCTTGACAGTGAATGAGCTGAGAGAGAAAGGGTCAATGTCTGTAATCATATAGTCTACTGTACTGTGGCCAAGACGTGAGCAGTAGGTGAATCTCCCTAAAGAGTCCCCCCGTAACCTACCATTGACAAAGTAAAGACCCAGGCTTCTACAGAGCTGCAACAGATCCCTTCCGTTTTTGTTGACGGTGCTGTCACTGTTGTTTCTATGGGGGAGATGAAGACAGTTAGAAACAGTATGGCCTGTAATAAAGCTGTCCCCTCGTGTGCTCGTTAGATCAGCTAGTGTTCCTGTGCGCGCATTTGTGTCCCCACAGATGAGCACATTTCCCTGGGCCTGGAAATGGCACGTCTCTTCCTCAAGGGTGGGGAAGATGTCCTCTGAGTAATATGGGGATTCTGAGGGGGGATGTATATTGCGCAAAGGAACACGTATTTTTCTGTCAGTACAAGTTCTTTTTTCAGTTTTAACCAAATGTGAATTTGACCAATTTTGAGGAGATCAATTAGATTTTGTAGTTCGGATTTGTACCAAATGATCAATCCTCCAGAGTCTCTGCCTCTATTGACAGAGCTGTGTTTTTGTGATGGCACAATTACCTCTCTGTAGCCTGTGGGACAGTGAGTGACAATGTCAGCCTTACACCATGTCTCCTGCAGAATGATGACGTCAACATCTTTAACATGTTTGTTGAACTCCAGTGCTAAACTCTTCAGTCCAAAGGTTGATGAGTTTAGGCCCTGAATGTTCCACATGCTAACTGATAGTGATTTCATGTTCCAAAAGAAAGAATAGCAGTCAGAAATACAGTAACTACTAACTAATAGGTTGTTAAGAGTGAGATAAACAGGATAACAGCTAACATTCTTTCTGTTGTGTATATATAAATATTCCTATTCATTGAACAAGTAAATTCTAGTATAATAGGTGTGTGTGTGTGTGTGTGTGTGTGTGTGTCCGTGTGTCCGTGTGTGTTTAGTGCAGATGTATTGGAGGAGGTGTTTAATCTCACTTAATCCTACAGGGTTCTCCTGTCCTCTGACGACCTCTGCGTAGCTGCGCTGGTCCTGCTGTTGGGCCCTGTGGAGTAAAGGAGGACCAGTTCTGGGCCGTGGGGCTTCGTCTCTGGTCTGGTAGGGATTGTGGTCTGGTGCGGGGTAGTAGGCTGGGCCCGGTCCGGTCTGGCTAAGCCGATGGAAGTGGTGATGCTCTGGTGGTGGGTGGGGCCTGTGGGGTGCGCTGGGTCTGGTGGGGCGTTGAGGGGGCCTGGGGCTCCTTGGTGATGCAGTGGTCTGGTAGGGGTCTCTGGGTGGTCCTCTGTCCAGTGCGGCATGGGGTGTTTCTCTACCAAGTGCCATGTCCTTTAGAGACTTGGCAAACATCCCTACTGTCTGCTTCCTCAGATGGGAGTGGTCGTGCAGATGCTCTGGGGTGATTGTTGGGTGGTGAGCAACGTGCACGTTCGGGAGTAGGCTACACCCTCTGGTGATGTCAGCGTTGACTTTCTGAATGGTACGGGGATGGAAGTCTTTGCGGGGCAGCAGAGTGGAGATGGTGATGTGGGAGTTGGGGAACCACTCAGAGGCCCTCTCTGCTACTCTGTTGACCAGGCTGCCTACTCACTCCTGCTCTTCTCTCTGCTACTCTGTTGACCAGGCTGCCTACTCTCTCCTGCTCCTCTCTCTGCTACTCTGTTGACCAGGCTGCCTACTCTCTCCTGCTCCTCTCTCTGCTACTCTGTTGACCAGGCTGCCTACTCTCTCCTGCACCTCTCTCTGCTACTCTGTTGACCAGGCTGCCTACTCTCTCCTGCTCCCCTCTCTGCTACTCTGTTGACCAGGCTGCCTACTCTCTCCTGCTCCTCTCTCTGTTACTCTGTTGACCAGGCTGCCTACTCTCTCCTGCTCCCCTCTCTGCTACTCTGTTGACCAGGCTGCCTACTCTCTCCTGCTCCTCTCTCTGCTACTCTGTTGACCAGGCTGCCTACTCTCTCCTGCTCCCCTCTCTGCTACTCTGTTGACCAGGCTGCCTACTCTCTCCTGCTCCTCTCTCTGCTACTCTGTTGACCAGGCTGCCTACTCTCTCCTGCTCCTCTCTCTGCTACTCTGTTGACCAGGCTGCCTACTCTCTCCTACTCCTCTCTCTGCTACTCTGTTGACCAGGCTGCCTACTCTCTCCTGCTCTTCTCTCTGCTACTCTGTTGACCAGGCTGCCTACTCTCTCCTGCTCCTCTCTCTGCTACTCTGTTGACCAGGCTGCCTACTCTCTCCTGCTCCTCTCTCTGCTACTCTGTTGACCAGGCTGCCTACTCTCTCCTGCTCCTCTCTCTGCTACTCTGTTGACCAGGCTGCCTGCTCTCTCCTGCTCCTCTCTCTGCTACTCTGTTGACCAGGCTGCCTACTCTCTCCTGCTCCTCTCTCTGCTACTCTGTTGACCAGGCTGCCTACTCTCTCCTGCTCCCCTCTCTGCTACTCTGTTGACCAGGCTGCCTACTCTCTCCTGCTCCTCTCTCTGCTACTCTGTTGACCAGGCTGCCTACTCTCTCCTACTCCTCTCTCTGCTACTCTGTTGACCAGGCTGCCTACTCTCTCCTGCTCTTCTCTCTGCTACTCTGTTGACCAGGCTGCCTACTCTCTCCTGCTCCTCTCTCTGCTACTCTGTTGACCAGGCTGCCTACTCTCTCCTGCTCCTCTCTCTGCTACTCTGTTGACCAGGCTGCCTACTCTCTCCTGCTCCTCTCTCTGCTACTCTGTTGACCAGGCTGCCTGCTCTCTCCTGCTCCTCTCTCTGCTACTCTGTTGACCAGGCTGCCTACTCTCTCCTGCTCCTCTCTCTGCTACTCTGTTGACCAGGCTGCCTACTCTCTCCTGCTCCCCTCTCTGCTACTCTGTTGACCAGGCTGCCTACTCTCTCCTGCTCCCCTCTCTGCTACTCTGTTGACCAGAGCGCCCTACTCTCTCCTGCTCCTCTCTCTGCTACTCTGTTGACCAGGCTGCCTACTCTCTCCTGCTCCTCTCTCTGCTACTCTGTTGACCAGGCTGCATACTCTCTCCTGCTCCCCTCTCTGCTACTCTGTTGACCAGGCTGCCTACTCTCTCCTACTCCCCTCTCTGCTACTCTGTTGACCAGGCTGCCTACTCTCTCCTGCTCCTCTCGCAGGTTGTTGGTGCCGCTGTGAATAATAATGTGGCCTGGTGTGCCAAAGTCAGGCTGGGACAGGATGTGGAGTGCATCCTGTGTTTTTGGGCACCATATTTTACATACCTTGTGTTGGGGGAAGAGTTTATCTTCTTGGATGAATTTCCCATTTTAGTCAATGAGAATGGCCACCTCAGTGGGTTTTACCAGATTAGTGCGTTTACCGTCTGGGGCTGGAGTACACAGGACCTGTGTACATATAGGGGTGTGTGGGGGCGTGTCAGGGGGGCCAGATAGCTTCTCTCTGTAGTAGGTGTCCCCATGTGAGTCTCCTTGTTGACTGGGGGTGTGGGTAAAGTGTTGTCGGTTTGGGGGGGGTTGTGGGTAAAGATGGGTCAGTGGAGGTGTTAGGGGTGGTGAGGGGCTGCAGCTTCTCTCTGGGAGTCTCTACAGTCTGTTCTCTGTGCTGTAGCACTCTCTTGATGACAGACAACTATTTTTCCATCTCCTCCTTTACCTGCACCAGCTCTCTCCTCATGGTGGCCTTTACCTCCTCAAGCGCTGTGGTCTCTCTCTCTCTCTCTCTCTCCCTCTCTTTCCCAACCTTCTCTCTCTCGCTCTCTCTCTTTCTCTCTCTCTCTCTCTCTCTCTCTCTCAGCATACATACAATGTGAGACAGAGAGATTGACTCAGACCCAGTCCCACAGACACATACCTAATCTACATGTTGTGGTGGTTGGTAGCTTGGATGTTTATAAACTACTTGTACTTGTGAGACGGAACTATGGTCGTCTTGTCTGAGACACTAACCTTTTCCCTTCTGACTGCGCTCCAGCGCATCTTACAAAGTTCAGTTCAGAGCGAAGAGGTGTCCTTACTTCACGGATCATTTGGAGGACAGAAACACCACTTTCATTTATTATTAATCCACACACACACACACACACACACACACACACACACACACACACACACACACACACACACACACACACACACACACACACACACACACACACACACACACACACACACACACACACACACACACACACACACAGTCGACCAAGGGGAAGGAGAAGGGTGAGTACAGAAGTGTCCCTGTCTACCATGGTAGAGCCAAGGGAATCCAGCCCCATTACAGTCCTAACGTAGATGGCCTAATGTCCATCTCTTGCACACACCCTGGATTACTACATTAGGATGGGCAGACAGAGCAGAACAAACAAAAGACTGTTGGTGGAAAGTCTGAGATTCAAACATAGAATCAGCACCCTCCTCAGACAGTATGGCTCCCGAGTGGCACAGTGGTCTAAGGCACTGTATTGCAGTGCTAGAGGCATCACTACAGACCCTGGTTCAATTCCAGGCTGTATCACAACTGGCTGCGATTGCGTGTCCCATAGGGGGTTTGATTGGGATAGGCTGTCATTGTAAATAAGAATTTGTCCTAAACTGACTTGCCTAGTTAAATAAAGGTCTCAATAAATACATGAAATAGGGTAATTGCATTTCACCTATAACTTAGTTGTAGTTCTCTTCATCATCTATAGGTTAGGATGAGATTTTCATTGTTTGCTAATTAAAAGTGAACATCTGTTTTTAATTTTTGACTACTGTAGTGTATGTACAGATATAGGACCATTGCCTCTAGGGGCAGCTAAAACTAGCTTAGCATGTTGCTACCCAAGCTGACTAATATATATCCTTTGTCTCCTCTCCATTGTGTGTGTGTGTGTGTGTGTGTCCACGTAGAGTTAATGACCCCGTAGAGCATTAGAAAGGTGTAATGAAGCATACACATAAGACGCATGGACCAGGCCTCTCTAATAGGCTACTTCTATCGATACCACATATTGGATTAATATTTCAAAGTTAATGTTTTTGTTGAGGAATTTGCAAAAACAAACATGAGTTAAGCTTCACAGTCGCTTGTGCAGGGAAATACCATTTTCTCCAGCTTAGCCACTCATCTTTTTAATTATGCTGCTTAATAGCTTTATAGATCTTTGAAGATGAACTCATATTGGCATTTTTTATAATTACTGTTTTTTATTGCTTTTTATGAAAGTAATCGTCAAGGCTCATTGGCCTGCACAGACCCTCAGGCCGGACAGATGCGTTGATGTAGTGACCTCAAATAACCTCTACAAATAAACAAATGTTTGTCACTGGAAAATATCACCATTGGAAGTTAATTGTGTACTTCCAAGCCTTTTTCCTCAAATATAAATATACATATTGAACTGAAATGATTTTTAACAGTTGAGGTTTAAAAAAACTGCATATGAACTGCATATGAACTCTATGGAGTTTAGGCATCAATAGCTAATGTCCAGTTTGAAGACCGCAACAAAAGGGCTCGCAGGGCTCTTCAGAGGGTGCTGCCCAATGCATCACAAAGGCATACTACCTGCCTCAGTTGGTAGAGCTTTATGCTTGCAACACCAGGGTTGTGGGTTTGATTCCCATTGAGGACCAGTATGAAAATGCATGCACTAACACTGTAAGTTGTTCTGGATAAGAGCATCTGCTAAGTAACTCAAATGTACAGCGCCTGATTTCACAGGAAGGCCAAAAAAGATCATCAAGGACGTCAGCTGCCATGGCCTGTTCACCCCGCTATTGTCCAGAAGACGAGGTCAGTATAGGTGCATCAAAGCTGGGACCAAGAGACTGAAAAACAGCTTTTCTCACAGGGCCATCAGACTGTTAAGTAGCCATCACTAGTCGGCCTCCATCTAGTACCCTTCCCTGAACCTAGTCACTGTCACTAGCAGGTTACTCTACCCTGCACGTCAGAGGCTGCTGCCCTATGTACATGGGGTCACTTTAATAATGTTTACATAATGTTTTACTCATTGAATATGTACGTAGATTTGTATTTATTGTTGTGAATTGTTAGGTACTACTGCACTTTTGGAGCTAGGAACACAAGCATTTCGCTTCGCCTGCAATAACAACTGCTAAATATGTGTATGCGACCAATACAATTTGATTTGATTTGAAAAGGCATCAATCACCAGCGAGCAGTCAAATATACAGGAAACCTAAAGGTCAGCCGAGAACTGGGCCTAGGTTGTGTCTAAGCCTGACACATGCCAGACTAAGCAGCAACACATGTAGCAGAGCTTGCCAAGGCGGCTACACATACACTGAGTGTACAAAACATTAGGAAAACCTGCTGTTTCCATGACATAGACTGACCAGGTGAATCCAGGTGAAAGCTATGATCCCTTATTGATGTCAATTCAATCAGTGTAGATGGAGGGGAGGAGACATGTTAAAGAAGGATTTTTAAGCCATGAGACAATTGAGACATGGATTGAATGAGCAAGACAAAAGATTTAAGTGCTTTTGAACGGGGTATGGTAGTAGATGCCAGGCGCACCGTCTTGAGTATGTTGACAACTGCAATGCTGCTGGGTTTTTCACGCTCAACAATTTCCCAGGTGTATCAAGAATGGTCCCCCACCCAAAGGACATCCAGCCAAAATGACACAACTGTGGGAAGTATTGGGGTCAACATGGCCGGCATCCCTGTGAAACCTTTATGTTTGTTTACAGATTTTTCTGCCCAATTGGTAGTTACAGTCTTATCCTATCACTGCTCTCTCGTACTGACTCGGGAGAGGTGAAGGTTGAGAGCTGTGCGTCCTCCGAAACACGACCCCGCCGAGCAGCACTGCTTCTTGACACAATGCCCACTTAACCCAAAAGTCAGACACACCAACATTTCAGAGGAAACACCATACACCTGGCAACCGTGTCAGCGTGCATTGCGCCCGGCCTGCAACAGGAGTCGCTAGAGCGCAATGGGACAAGGACATCGTGGCCGGCCAAACCATCCCCTAACCCGGGCGATGCTGGGCCAATTGTGCACCACCTCATGAGTCTCCCAGTTGTGGCCAGTTGTGACACAGCTTAGGATCGAACCAGGATCTGTAGTGACGCAGCTAGCACTGCGATGCAGTGCCTTAGACCGTTGCGCCACTCGGGAGCCCTACACTGGGAAACACTTTCAACACCTTGTAGAGTCCATGCCCCTGACGAACTGAGCCTGTTCTGAGGGCAAAAGGGGGTGCAACTCAATATTAAGAAGGTGTTCCTATTGTTTTGTACACTCAGTGTATGTCAAATGTAGTTAACGTTTTACGAGAAACGTATATGTTGAAGCTTGCCAAAATCTCTACACTTAGTCCAGAAAGGGTTTTGGACTTAAAGAGACACAGACAAACACTGACCTCACTCCAATCTGCTAATAAGGTCAAGTCTATGAATTAAGGAAGGCAGGCAAAACTTGACCATGTGAAAAGTGAGGTAGAGAGCAAAGCAGGCAAATTAGCTTGGCTTTACTGTTTGAAATGCATACCTGCGAAAGAGAGAGACTCATCCAAGCAACACTTAATACAGGCAGAAATCCCGTCTGGGAGTAGAGTGTGTGATTGGCCAGCCTCATCACCACCAAGAGGGAAATGTGCATTGATTTAGCCCTGAACCCAGGCTGAACTTGGCTGGTCCTGTTCTGTGTGGTTTTCCGATGCATTCCCAAGTCCCTCCACGTTCGGGAACGTTCCTGGGTATGGACAATAACCGGAAAGAGTTTTTAGAGTGGTTTGGATATAAAGTTTGATGGAAATTTCAACCCTTTTGAGCAGACACATCTGTTATGCCTATAAGGACTGAGTTTCAAAGAGCTGGAATCGTGGAATATTTCAACCGCTGTTTTCTTTTATTCGTTTGGAAGCTTGTGGAGAAAAAAAATACATATCAAATATTGTATGACATTTACTCAAAGTTTGCAGATATATACTGATAAACTACACAATCCCTTGTGTATACGCGTAGCGTTTTACACATGTTCTCAACATCAATGATAGTTTCTGTTTTGGTTGTGTGGTTCTTTATATCCATGTACTCTGCATTGCACAGTGTGCAGTCAGTGTAGAGTAAAGAAGACTTGTCTCTGCTTCACATGCTCTAGGAATATGCTTGACAGATGCTAGATGGCTTACATACATTACATGCAGACATCCCCTTCCCTTTCCTTGCCTCTGGTAGTGACACTGTGACATACAGTAGCATCTGGGGTTCACTGGAGTTCAAGCTGGGTCAACCGGGCAACCATAGCCAGCAACCATAGCCAGCAGCATACCACCCTGCATACCACTGCTGGCTTGCTTCTGAAGCTAAGCAGGGTTGGTCCTGGTCAGTCCCTGGATGGGAGACCAGATGCTGCTGGAAGTGGTGTTGGAGGGCCAGTAGGAGGCACTCTTTCCTCTGGTCTAAAAAAAATACCCCAATGCCCCAGGGCAGTGATTGGGGACACTGCCCTGTATAGGGTGCCGTCTTTCGGATGGGACGTTAAACGGGTGTCCTGACTCTCTGAGGTCATTAAAGATCCCATGGCACTTATCGTAAGAGTAGGGGTGTTAACCCCGGTGTCCTGGCTAAATTCCCAATCTGGCCCTCAAACCATCATGGTCACCTAATAATCCCCAGTTTACAATTGGCTTATTCATCCCCCTCCTCTCCCCTGTAACTATTCCCCAGGTCGTTGCTGCAAATGAGAACGTGTTCTCAGTCAACTTACCTGGTAAAATAACGGTAAAATAAATAAAATAAATAAATAAATAGAAGGAACACAGAACATGACAGAATTTCAGTCTTCTAGGAACATTACTGAACACTGGAATGTTCACCAACACTGAGCCGCTGACAAAAATAAGGTTCTCACTCAGTCAGTACTGTACATTCTCAAAGTTCAAATTCAGATTGAAAAAGCAGGATGGAAGAGAAGAATAAAGCAATAACTCACAGAGGGTAATAAGGGTTTCCCGCCTGGAGTCCCCTAAACCATACGTGGAGTGAAAATAAAATAATCCTCTGTAGAATCGTTAGTATCAGAGCCTGCCAGCCCCAAATCCCAACCACAGATAAAAATATGTATTTGAAAATGAACAATAAAAAAAGATGGTGGGTTACATTTAAACCACTAGACTGTGGTTTGTTGTTTTATTTCTTACAAGTCCAGTGATGAGGGGGAAAGATAATATTTCAATTTTTATTTTGCTCCTTTTACTGCTTGCTATTTTCTGTGGATTTCAGTGAATTGCAATTGGATATTTGGGGGGGAAATTACTTTCTGCCACTGATGTACTCTTACAGGAATTAGCACATACAGTCCATTGTTCCCATTTAGCAGATACTCTTATCCTTACAGGAGCAATTAGGGTTAAGTGCCTTGCTCAAGGTCACATGGACCAATTTTTCACCTAGTCCACTGTGGGATTTGAACCAGCAACCTTTCAGTTACAGGCCCATCACTCTGAACCGCAAGGTTACCTGCTGCACAAACAACAATTTTTCTGTTTCAAATATTTTTCCATTATTTGTTGTTAGACTTGACGCAACACTATCACTCGTTAGAAACAACCCGTTCTCAACTGACAGCCTTGGATTATTCTAATAGTTATCTGGCTCATGAAACAAACATTTAACACACAGAAGAGATCCAAGCTGCCACTTGACATGCACACCCAAAATACATGTGGTCATGTAAATAACTTGTTTCAGTGTGCTTTCAATTAAGTGGGAAAACGAAGCGTGGCTCCAGGGCTTTGATGGATGAGCTTAGATATTGAAGTGTACCCTTAAATGACAAAACGTTCCTCCGCTCCACCTAAACTCCTCTCCTCTATCGATTCTCCTGCCGGGTATTCATCAGAGTCCCTGCGTCTGTCAGCTCCACTGCTACTTCTGTTCACAAAACACATTTTCCACAGTTATTGATAAAGCTATTTGACCTTTTATACAAATTATTGTGTACTGTGTGTGTGTAGTGTAGTGTAGTTTAGAATGTGTTTTGTTCTCGGATCTTGCCAGAGGCTTGCAGTTCAGTCCAGTGCTGACAGGTATAGCGTCAGCTTATTTTGATTAAGACCAAATGAGCAAGTCTATTCTTTACAGATGTTTATTGCAGCAATAGCAAGTCCACTTTCACATTACCAAAATAAACCCAAACCTGTTTTATATTTTGGCCAGCACTCACTCATTCATACATCACACACACACACACACACACACACACACACACACACACACACACACACACACACACACACACACACACACACACACACACACACACACACACACACACACACACACACACACACACACACACACACACAGTCTACATCTGAGAGATCACCTCTCTAACTGTATGTTGACCTACACAGCCAAAATCCTATCTAAAAAAGAACAAGAAAGGACTAATACTGGGTGTTAGATGTGAAAAGTGAACTGGTCTCAGACAAACAATGAAACTAAGTGGAGACATCAGAGCATTATGCCATTTCTCTGGAGGACTAGCATAATTACAGAGCAGTTCAAGTCCTATTGACTTTCCCATTGGCTTTGTGGCGTGCAGGGCCAATAGCATCATGTTGTGTGGGGGATTGTATTATGAGCTAGACAATAGGACAATAGACATGGGATAGAGGAGGAGGTGTGCTGTACATGTCGTTGTATAGGCAGTTTGTTTGGTAATGTTGATAGATAAGAGGATGTATTAATAAAACAGCGTTACATATTATGTTGACATCTTTGTCGTTAATATACTGTAGATCAATAACGTCAATAACATCTGTACAGTGGTTTCATTTTGTGCTGTCAATAAAACATGTATTATGCAATTACACAGTGCAATAGTGACCGACCACCTCCAACCGGTCTTATGAAGAAAAAATTGAAATTGTGTTTTTTTTTACATTGAATAAAAGTAGAGACTCAGAGCTACCACATGGTATATCATACACTGCAGTTGGGGCACAATGGGAAAATAATTCTGCTTTGAAAGTTGATAATCTTGTAACCCCACTTTTGAGAGAGTGGCCCTTTTTGGTACCTACAGGAGAGCTCTTCTTTGTCTACACCCATTCAGCATCATTCACACCCTCTTAAGCCTTAGTCCCAACTGTCTCTTTAACGATTCACATGTGAGGCCATGTGCTAAACAGAGTGAGTAGTTTATAAAACAACCAAAGCTTTTAAAACTCCAGGTAAAAACACACTTGATCTAGTCCTTGGCCTATATCCTAATCTGACTTTGGTGCAGGTCATGTTGTCCTTCTGGTAAACACACACTATATTAAATTAAATCTATGTTTATTTGTCACAGGCACAGGGAACAGAAGGTGTAAACGGTACAGTGAAATGTTTACTTGCATAGTAGCAATATCAAAAACAGAACGTGTCCAGATAAAAATATGTTATAAATATTTTGAAATTACTACATGATGCTTACCAGACATACTTGTCTAAATTAATGGGTCATGTGGCCTCCTGAGTGGTCCAGCAGTCTAAAACACTGCATCGTAGTGCTAGAGGCGTCACTACAGATCCCGGTTCGATCCTGGGCGTGTCGCAGCCAGCCATGACCGGGAGAACCATGAGGCGGTGCAAAATTGGCCCAGCGTCGTCCGGGTTAGGGGAGGGTTTGGCCCAGCGTCGTCCGGGTTAGGGGAGGGTTTGGCCTAGCGTCGTCCGGCTTAGGGGAGGGTTTGGCCCAGCGTCGTCCGGGTTAGGGGAGGGATTGGCACAGCGTCAATCTTGTCAAGTCAATCTTGAGCAATCTGTTTGAAGAAGAGACAAGCAAAACATTTATCATACGGTATACATCTCAGTCTTACCCCACTAAAACAATTTGCTTGTCTCTTCCTCAGACAGATCGCTCAAAATTGACTTTACAATTGGACCTCTGATCATGTCCTGAGGATGTCGAGAAAAGCCTTAAAAACTGTCTAGTAGCAGCATCAGTAAGCGCTATTACCATCAAGTAAGATTGCGTTTTGCTAGGGTGTTGTGGACGGGGGTGGCATATGGGTGTGATCCCATGACTTCCTGTGTTCAATCCCAATTTGATGTTTAAAGAAATGTGGATAATCATCAGAATCTGAAGTCAAATTGGTAAAACCATGAGATCTTGTTGCTCTTTTATATTGAGGAAAAATCTACTTAATACTATTGTCATATATGGTTGTCTCACCTAGCTTTCTTAAGATGTATGTACTAACTGTGAGTCGCTCTGGAGCGTCTGCTAAATGACTAAAATGTCAAATGTAATACAAGATGTTCATATAGAGCATTTTGATGCATGCAAATCTCAATATGAGATAAAAAATCACAGAAAGCTTTACAGATACACAGGTCAACAACCCTTTCAGAAGACCACAAGTTAAAAAACAAGAGACAAAAGAGACAGTCAGGTGATTTCCGTGGCGATTCAGAAAGCAGGTGTTCAAAGAGAGGAATGTAATTTCCTAGGCTGGAGAAATAAGCCAGGAGTAATCTGCTCTGTAATACCTTCCAGCCCTCAATAAACCCCTCCATTTTAAGTCTTCAGACCGTCTTTTTTCCACCTCCAGCTAATAGGATCTACAGTAAAATGGCTGAGTGGATGACTGCTCTCTGTCTGTCTGTCTGTCTGTCTGTCTGTCTGTCTGTCTTCCTCAGATGGAAGGCTATTCTTATTGAGGTAATGCTTAATTGTCTTAAATGACGGATGGTGCCTGTAGATCTGAGGGGCCTTGAGCTAGGGAGGACAGAGAGGTAGGAGAGATAGCCTGACAACATATAGGGGTAGAGTGTGTGTGTGTGTGTGTGTGTGTGTGTGTGTGTGTGTGTGTGTGTGTGTGTGTGTGTGTGTGTGTGTGTGTGTGTGTGTGTGTGTGTGTGTGTGTGTGTGTGTGTGTGTGTGTGTGTGTGTGTGTGTGTGTGTGTGTGTCTGTGTCTGTGTCTGTGTCTGTGCACGTATATGAGGGTCACTAGGCAGTGTGTGTCCTGTGGACACCTCAGTGAGGGACTAAATGAAAGCAGTGATGGATCACAGCTGTCAGACAGGCAGACTGGACTCTCTACCCCTGGCCTGGTTATGTCTGGTTGGGAAGACAATATTAATATTTTATATTACTATATTCTCTTTGTAGTCTATATATTTATCAATGTGGCGCTTCATATGAGGTATAGAATATGAGGTACCATGTCAATGATTCACATATACAGACATCGTTTGTTTTTATTGATTTCAGATCTACTTGGTTTTAATAATTTTAAAACATCACAAGCTCAAACACAGCTCTCATCTTTTAATGATTTTGTATTTGGTTGTGAAATCCACATTTAAAAATGAAATGAAATATGCTTAATAGCACATAACAGAGAACCTATGTTATGCGTTTAGCTTTTAGCTATACCACGCTGGAGCTAGCTGGTAGCTATTTTCCAGCCTGAGTAGAGAGAGATCAAAGAGTAAAGCTTGTGAAGTCTCATTTGAAAGCAGTGTCCTATGGGTAGACCACTAGGTCTGCTAGCTGTCCCTTGGTTTGTCAGGGGATATTTCACAAGGCAAACAAGCACTAGCTAATAAAACAAAACACACCTGCAGTAAAATATGGAGAAATTCTAACTTAGCTGCTTTCTTAGTTGTTTACAAGTTTGATGAAATGACATGAAAGTAATTCTCTGGCTGTAGGTGATATTATTTACTTGGTATTCTGTGAACTATCCCAAATATTAGTTTTCCTGGTCCCCTAAAGTTTTCCATAGTTCCTATGTGTATTTCCTTTTCTACATTGATACAGTTATTACGTAGTACCTATTTTCTACATTGATACAGTTATTACGTAGTACCTATTTTCTACATTGGTACAGTTATTATGTAGTACCTATTTTCTACATTGGTACAGTTATTATGTAGTACCTATTTTCTACATTGGTACAGTTATTATGTAGTACCTATTTTCTACATTGATACAGTTATTATGTAGTACCTATTTTCTACGTTTGTACAGTTATTATGTAGTACCTATTTGTATTGAAGTTGTATTTTTATCTCTAGTATTTTCCTGTGTTGTTAATATATTACTTTGAACCTCCTTGAGACTAATATATTGCAACACATGAATGTACCAAGACTTGAAAAAAAGCAGCAGCATTTTGAAGATGGCTTCTGTTGACGTACCCTACACAGCGGATAGGAAATAAATTGTGTTTTGTTCTCTCTCTCTCTCTCTCTTTCTTTCTCTCTCTCTCTCTCTCTTTCTCCCTCTCGCTCTCCCTCTCCCTCTCGCTCTCGCTCTCATCCAATCAATTTGAATTGTTTCTATTTGACTCATCTCTGGTGTACACACACACACACACACACACACACACACACACACACACACACACACACACACACACACACATACACATACACGTACACACACACACACATACACGTACACGTACACGTACACACACACATCCCTAAACTATTGCCAACAATCAAAAGGAAGGAAATAAGTCTTGGCCATTTTTCACAGTTAAATGTGTGTGTGTGTGTGTGTGTGTGTGTGTGTGTGTGTGTGTGTGTGTGTGTGTGTGTGTGTGTGTGTGTGTGTGTGTGTGTGTCAGTGAGGGGAATTGACTTTGCCCAATTTCCCCTCAGATGGAGAGCAGGAGATCTCTGAGTGTTCTGTCGGATATATATTAATCCAGCCATATCTGTGTGTGCTCCTGTGTGTGTGTGTGTGTGTGTGTGTGTGTGTGTGTGTGTGTGTGTGTGTGTGTGTGTGTGTGTGTGTGTGTGTGTGTCCTTTGTCTTTAGTATCAGATTCACAGAGGGCCAGGAGTATTTTCTTGATCATGTGACCAGACCAGGAAACAACTCCAGACCCCAGGTACCCACTACTATCTTTCCTCCTTTTTCAGCTGTATTAAAGAACTCCAGACCCCAGGTACTAGCTACTATCTTTCCTCCTTTTTCAGCTGTATTAAAGAACTCCAGACCCCAGGTACTAGCTACTATCTTTCCTCCTCTTTCAGTTGTATTAAAGAACTCCAGACCCCAGGTACTAGCTACTATCTTTCCTCTTCTTTCAGCTGTATAAAAGAACTCCAGACCCCAGGTACTAGATACTATCTTTCCTCCTCTTTCAGCTGTATTAAAGAACTCCGGACCCCAGGTACTAGCTACTATCTTTCCTCCTCTTTCAGCTGTATTAAAGAACTCCAGACCCCAGGTGCTGGCTACTATCTTTCCCTGTCAAACTCATATGAGAAACGGACAGCATGTTGCATATCGAGGACTGGAGTGTTTGTAAAAACAATCATGCAAAATTGCAATTAACATCAGTCATGTAACTAACCCTGACTCCTCTCTAATTTACACTAATCCTAGGTTTGCCTTCTTTCTCTTTCCATCGTTCTTACTCTCTTTCTAGACTGTATATATTGTTTTATCAGTGACCTGTGTCCTGTTTAGATAAAACAAGTGAACGCTTCGTGTTGAAACTCCTTAAAAGTCAAAGCGTTGGGGGGAATGTTTGGGGGAACGCATCCAAACTTAATCCACATGTTACCAACACACACACACACACACACACACACACACACACACACACACACACACACACACACACACACAGTCTCTGGCCCAGCCGCGGGGCGCCATGGTTACCTTGGAACTTTAACGTAGACCAGCTGGAGTACTTGGGTTGTGAAATTGCATTGCACTGGCTTGCACACCAGCCAGGTCACTCAAGATTCACTGCGAAATTCAACGTCCGTCCAGGTAAGCAGGATGTCAGGAGATGACTTCAAATCTAGGGGCAACGGCAAGTGCTATTATCATCAAGTTTTTTTGTACTTATGTATTGTATATAATTTTTGTGGTGTGGTTTTCAGATAAGCCTTTGGTTTTCCAACCACACCTGCACACTGTTTTGTTTTTGTTTTAATTTGTTTTTCTCTGTATTATTGTCTGTCACTTGTTTTCTTTGGTGAAAATAGAAAAATAAAAAAATAGCAAGTATTGATTTTTACTATGGTGTTGTGGACGGGGATTGCGGACAGGCATAAGCCGCCAGCTCTGGCTCACAAGGTTGTGTGTTCAATCGCAGTACTAGGCACTAGTTGCTTGTTTTAACCCTATCCAAAACCCTAACCATTCAGAATTAATACCTAAACTTAACCTTCAAAATCTGATGGTTATGGACAAGCGTTGGATTCTGCAGTGAGACTGTGAGAGCTTGTTGAGTATACCGACACACTCTCTCTAAAATTCACTTAGGATCAAAGAGCAGAATGATCATTCCAGATTAAAGATAACATTTGTCTGGAGACGCCGTCAAAACGGTCCACTAGGGGCAACAACAAAAACACTCAATGCCTGGAGCAGGGATCTAACCTGCAGTCTATGGAGTGGGAGCTTGCTCCCTGGACCACTGTACTATCCATCCACAATGAGTTAGCAAGGCAAGTCTTAATTCTTGGCTAAACTGAACTGTAAAGTTGTTTTTCTGTTTAAACCCTATCCCAAACCTTAATTTAACCAATTGGACTTCCATGTAATGCCTGAATTGTTAACCAATCAGAATGAATGTCTGAAGTTAACCCCAGAGTTGTTTTTGTATCCCAAACCTTAACACTTACTTAACCCAGAAGGAATTAATACCTTAACCCAGACGGAATGAATACCTTAACCCAGATGGAATGAATGCCTTAACTTAATCCAGACGTAATGAATGCCTTAACCCAGATGGTATGAATGCCTTAACCCAGCTGGAATGAATGCCTTAACTCAGACGGTATGAATTCCTTAATCCAGATGGAATGAATGCCTTAACCCAGATGGAATGAATGCCTTAACCCAGACGGTATGAATGCCTTAACCCAGATGGAATGAATGCCTTAACCCAGACGGTATGAATGCCTTAACCCAGATGGAGTGAATGCCTTAACCCAGATGGAATGAATACCTTAACCCAGACGGTATGAATGCCTTAACCCAGATGGAATGAATACCTTAACCCAGACGGTATGAATGCCTTAACCCAGATTGAATGAATACCTTAACCCAGACGGTATGAATGCCTTAACCCAGATTGAATGAATGTCTTAAACCAGACGGTATGAATGCCTTAATCCAGACGGAATGAATCCCTTAACCCAGACGATATGAATGCCTTAACCCAGATAGAATGAATGCCTTAACTTAACCGTAGAGTTGTTTCTGTGTGTCTAATATGCAAAGGTGGGACCATGTCACTATTATTCGAGTCACAAGCAGTCTCAAGTCACAAGGTTCGAGTCTCAAATCGAGTCCCAAGTAGAATGGGTCGAGTCTTGAGTCAAGTCCAATTTTTGCATTTTATTATGAACAATTCAAGTTGAGTTGACTGACACGTTTTTTCAGTCTGAAGTCAAGTACAAAAATAACCTATATATGCAATGACTTGTTCAACTACAAATCTTTGTCTGTTTACTGAGGCTACCAGATAGCCATTTTCTTAGTTTCTCCACAAAATATTTTGATTATGTAATAATAAATGTTGACAACAAATTCCAAATGCAAGCTGGAATTTGAAAATGATCACTTTTCAAGTTTTGACATACCATAACACCTGTAGCTAGGTCTATGCTACTAATTGTTGATTGATGCCTCATTGCTGGGGAGATTGCAAAATAAACTGTTAGTATTATTGATCACCAAAGCATTTTTGGAGCTAGATATTTATTCATGGCAATCCTCTTTGCCTACAATTTGACGTTTGAGCTGCACCCGATCCTATAGCTTTACAGCAAATCAGCAATCTCTTCGCTACCTCAATGTTGGTCAAACTTTTTGACCCGCAACCCTCAAAATGCAGTGGTACAAAGCTTGCGACCCCCCACGCACTCACATGCACTAGCACACACAAATACGCGCGCACAATCTCTCCGCAAATGTAGCCTGTTATTACAGCCATAAGATGCAGAAATAAACAGTGTTTTACACCTGCATTTGTAGCTGAAAGTCATTCATGTTAGCAGCCAATAACAACTGGGGATATCATGTCACTTCTCTGGAGTCCAGAGCAAGCAGAATCATGCAGCCGACCGGTATGCAGCGGAGGTTGCAGGATCAGCTGAAGAGATGGTCTGTTAGCACCGCTTGGTATCACTTTGGAGCGCCGCCTGCCTGCAGAATGCTTATTGCCAACTAAACTGGGTAGCCCTTTTCTTCATCACAAATACTGTAATTAATTTGCCAGAATATGTTACATCTGCATCCCATAATATTGAGGTCAGTGTGATGTTACATCTATCTTTAGTCACATAGCCAGTAGCCACCCAAACTAGGCCTATCTGAAAAATGAACATGATCAATGACATCACCAGGTTGTTCTGGTAAAGATGCTTCTGTAGTAGATTTCGAAACGGTGCTTTATATGGATATTATAAAGGTAGGCCTACAATTTAGCAAGTGCTGATGACTGGTCATTGGTCAAGAATCAAGACGTGCAACTTTTTGGTTCTGAAGCACAGATTAGATGTTTTTGAGACAATAATTTCTAATAATAACATAGGCCTATATTAGAAACCAGATCAAATAGACTAAGGTATAAATATAATATACAAATAGTGGGCTAGATGTGGTCTATTAAAATATGTAGGCCTATGTATTTTTCCCATTCAGTTTCACACTTGCGACCCCCCAAATCCTTCTCACTTTGAGTCTTGAGGCTTCAAGTCTCAAGTTATTTAATTTTTTATCAAGTCGAGTCTCAGGTCATAAAATTTGACTTGAGTCCACACCTCTGCTAATATACCTAAAATGTCTGGAGCTCACATGGGAGCTGTGTGCCTAAATACAGAACGTCACCACTAGGGGCAATGGTGAGTGCTATTACCATCAAGTAGGCTTGGGTTTTGCTTGGTTGTTGTGGACGGGGGTGACGGATGGGCATAAACCGCTAGCTCCGGCTCTGAAACGTGGAAAGCGTCTAATTCTGCAGTGGCACTGTGAGAGCTTGTTGCAAAGAGAGCTTCAGCTCTACACAGCAGCCTTCCACTCTGGCCCGGGGCCTAATGACCAGCCACACATTCCAGTGTGTGTGTGTATGTGTGTGTGTGTGTGTATGCGTCTGCGTCTGTGTGTGTGTGTGCATAATCAGGATGTAGGACTAATGAAGATTGACTGTGTTTATAATTCTAAGGTTTGCAGTGATCACGAAAATAATGATGTATAAACAGTGTGGTACTAACTCCAAATACAAAATGCTTTCTCCTTTTCTGTTTCAACCTACCATGAGTTGAATGCTGATTCTAATTATTCATTTTCTACTTGAGAACATAGGGTATGGTGTGGAATACTGTAATGGCTTTTCCCCTCTACTCTTCCATTCGGCGTGGAGGCATTGAAAGTCGATGAAACAGAGTTGATCAGACTATGTGCCTTTCATCAAAATAGACACTTCTAAGCTGCAGGTGAAGACTGACATCTGCTTTGAGAGGTAAATAGGAGATGCTAGTTTCTGAAATGAGATTCCTGCCTAGTTCGGCTTGGAGCTAAAAGGTCAGTTATTACAACTATTCTACATGATTCACAGGAACTATCGCTGTCAAGTTGACCACTTTCTTGTGCAATTCCCCACTTGAAAAGGACAGTCCCTCCACGTGAAGATTTTAACTGGATTTCACTCAATAAACAGCCATAGAATCAGTTGTTTGTCTTTTATTAACCATTCTTTGGTTGGCAGTAAACAGGTGAAAAACCTAAAAAAAAGAGATAACAAATACAAGTGATTATTTGAGTTGACAGCCTAATTAAATACACAAAATTATCCACATTCACCTCAGAAACACATTTCTGCCATTATCAAATACAAGGTTTCCACTGTTAAGCAAATGTTTCCCAAAATAGAAACCCACCATTTTTAATCAAATGAGCAGAATCAGTACACTTTTATCCAAATTTGCATTTTAGCCAAACACATTCAAAATACCTCTAGTAGCAAAAAAAAATCACATTTATTTTCTAATCAGTAGTTAAGCAGACAAATCTTACATTTTTTAGCCAAAGATTTTTTAGACTATACATTTGTTACTGAATTAAGAACTTGGTTTACTAAGATTTCTACAAAGTTTAAATGACTTTTAACCATTTCAAACAAGTTCTTTGTCAACAATGAATTTGGCTCTTCTTACTTTTCCTTTACCCCACAAACAACATTTGAAGTTATAAATACCACTGCAAGTCCTATCAAAGTTAAGAGTTAAGTCTGTGTTTTCCAGAGTATCATTAGCAGTGCACTGCTTAAGTCAGTCTAACAAAACATGGCGCTTACCGGCTGTCTTTCACAGTTTTGTGGAGGGCTTGGACTTGCACAGTCACCTTGATCACAAAGATGAAGTTTCCTTGGTCTTGTGGTTTTATAAATGCTCCTTTCACTGCGGTCTAAAGACAACAGCAGAACCAGGTGCTTGCACGCCCAGATTGCCTGGAAGATTTGTTCCACCTGGTTCACCACTGATTGAAGGAGGAGGAGTTTCACCACTGAGGAGCTCCCAGGCAGTTTGTCAGCACAATCGCATCTCTCTTCTTTCACCTTGTACTTAAATTAACTAACACACAGAGATGCATGCACGTACACCAGTGGCGGTCAGTGCTGTTTAAGATGAGGGAGGCCGATACATATTTTTATGAGCATGGCCTTATTTCTATTACAGCATATTGGATCACTGTCATTCATCTTCCATTCACCCAGCTCAATGTAACATTGATAGGTTTAGGCTACTACATTATACTCACATTTTACCTATACTCATCATGAAGCCTACGAATGAAAGTTTACAACGTAGGTGCACAGCTCGAGACAAAAATTTGTGTAGTCAAGGTGGCAGACAGTGACACATTCAATACTGCCTTACACACTCTTGCCTGGATCTAGCTGATCTAGGGTGTAATCATTAGTCCACAGTTGCAAACAAGGACAAATTCGACAGATTCAGGTATGTTAATCCCCGTTTTGTTCTGTGTGCTTCCGTTTAAGAAACATTTTTCAACAGAATCAGCGGAATGAATCACACGCAAACACAGTTCACTTTCATAGCAGCCACATACAAACAGCATGATCACTTTGCTCGTTATATAATTCTTTCTTGCTACACGCTTTCCCTTTTCACCTTTTCCCTTCACTTGTGGACTTCAGTGCACAACACAACAGCTGTCTGTGACAAGGTAAAAAAAAACATTCCAAGCCAAACCTTCATAACATAAGCGCTAAACATAGCCTACATTGTTTTCACCATATAAGCTAACGTTATAGTCAACATAGCTATTAGAACTAACGTTTTAGTAATAGCTACAATCATGCAGTACAGTGTACAGCAAGCATTTTAACAGTTACACCGGCGGGGCCCGGTGGCAATAAATTAATGAAACAAAAAATGTACCTTGACTTGGAAGAGTTCCAGTGTTGGATAGCCACAGCCAGCTAGCTGTTTGAGTAAAAACAGCCTCTCTCTCTCCTGTTTCCCCTTAATTTTTAAAGAAATTAATTTGTTCAAAACTGTCTCTCTCTTTGAGTCAACTACTCACCACATTTTATGCACTGCAGTGCTAGTTAGCTGATCCTTTGATTCGGTGGACATGTCAGTTGCTGCAAGAGCTCTGATGGGTTGGAGGACGTCCTCCGGAAGTTGTCATATTTACTGTGTAAGTCTATGGAAGGGTGGGGGACCATGAGCCTCCTAGGTATTGTATCGAAGTCAATGTACCCAGAGGAGGACTGAAACTCATTTGTCGTCCGGCTACACCATGGTGCTACCCTACAGAGTACTGTTGAAGCTACTGTAGACCTTAATTGCAAAAGAGTGTGTTTAAATCAATTATTTGGTGACGTGAATATATTTAGTATAGTTTTATAAATTTTTTTTTTTTTTTTCATGTTTCACTATTTACATTTTCATGAAATTCACTGAGGAGGATGGTCCTCCCCTTCCTCCTCTGAGGAGCCTCGACTGACAAACACACACACACAGACACTCATACACCGACACACACTGTAACGGTTTCTCTCCTCCTCTTCGTCTGAAGAGGAGGAGTAGGGATCAGACCAAAATGCAGCGTGTTGTAAAGACATGATGAATATTTATTAAAGCAAAGACGAACACGAAAAAACACTTGGAGAATTACAAAACAACAAAACGACATAGACAGACCTGAACATGTGAACTTACATAAACACGAAGAACGCACGAACAGGAACAGACTAACCAAACGAACGAAAACAAAATAGTCCCGTGTGGTGCGACAGAGACAGACACAGGAAAAATCACCTGTCCCTGATTGAGAACTATATCAGGCCAATAGACAATGAACCTAAACATAGAAACACATAACATAGAATGCCCACCCCAACTCACGCCCTGACCAACTAAACACATACAAAAACAAGGAAAACAGGTCAGGAACGTGACACACACGCGGCAGACAGGCTCATTCTGCACGCCGGGACTGTTTAAAATTCTGATCCAGGAGCTGGGCCTAATATACTGTGAATTGATTGAATGAGGAGCGAGGGAGGGAGGTGGACAGATAGAAGGAGGAAAGAGAGGAGTGGAGGGACGGAGGTATGGGGATTTGGCTTAAAGTAAGTTAAACCCAGAGCACGACAAGCCTAGTCTAGGCTCCTCAATCAGTAGGGTAGTGATTTGGCAATGCAGAACAACTCTCTGTAGTGTGTGCAAATGCACACACACACACAAACACACACACACACACACACACACACACACACACACACACACACACACACACACACACACACACACACACACACACACACACACACACACACACACACACACACACACACACACACACACACACACACACACACACACACACACACACACACACACACATCAATACCAGTAGGGTTTAATCAACTCTCTGAGGAAGCCATCAGTATCTTTAAAATCCAACCTATGGAATCGATACATCAGTTACCATTTCAATGACAATATGATTAAATCCAGCCAGCGTAAGAATACAGCCTAAAGGTTAGGTTTTAGGATACAGAGGTTAGAGGGGTGTAGATGTCTGAGGTTTTGGGTGCTACCTTGTCTGTTATTACGAGAGAGAAAGGGAGAGGGAGAGAGAGAGAGAGAGAGAGAGAGGGCTAAATTGAAGAGAGGATGATTTGAGAGGCGAGGGTTGAATCAGAAAAATGTGAATTTCCAATTTGCTTTCAGTGATGGTAATTGTGGCTGCGCTCTCTCGCTAGTACCACTGTGTACAGGGGGGGGGGGTTGAGCAGACCTTATATATTATTGCAGTGACATTGCCCCGTCTGAAAACATTTCACATGCATGAGCAAGACATTTTTTAAATCTGAACCTGCAAAATCAAACAATCACACACACCCCCCCCCCCCACCCCCCACCCCCCTCAATCCCACCTCATCTCCTCTCTCCCTTATACACAGATAATACATTCAAATGGAAATCAGCCTAGGCTCTGCCAGACATTGAAGGAACTCTAATATTTGTTTTTCTCTCCTCTCCCAATGACCATATTAATAATAATCTACCTTAGAGCCAGCCGATGCTCTCTGAATCTAGAATCAATGGTTCCAATCTGCTCTGTAAACGGCTGAATGTTCTAAGAAGTTTGCCTTTGATTCTAGTTAGAATGGTGAATAGGTAGAACAGAGTTTTATCCAATATATTCTATGTTGACTGTAGGCCTCTGTTATTGACTGTTTTACTGTGTTGACTGTAGGTCCATGTTATTGACTGTTTTACTGTGTTGACTGTAGGCCTCTGTTATTGACTGTTTTACTGTGTTGACTGTAGGCCTCTGTTATTGACTGTTTTACTGTGTTGACTGTAGGCCCATGTTATTGACTGTTTTACTGTGTTGACTGTAGGCCCATGTTATTGAATGTTTTACTGTGTTGACTGTAGGCCTCTGTTATTGACTGTTTTACTGTGTTGACTGTAGGTCCATGTTATTGACTGTTTTACTGTGTTGACTGTAGGCCCATGTTATTGAATGTTTTACTGTGTTGACTGTAGGCCTCTGTTATTGACTGTTTTACTGTGTTGACTGTAGGCCCATGTTATTGACTGTTTTACTGTGTTGACTGTAGGCCTCTGTTATTGACTGTTTTACTGTGTTGACTGTAGGCCTCTGTTATTGACTGTTTTACTGTGTTGACTGTAGGCCTCTGTTATTGACTGTTTTACTGTGTTGACTGTAGGCCCATGTTATTGACTGTTTTACTGTGTTGACTGTAGGACAAATGTTATTGACTGTTTTACTGTGTTGACTGTAGGCCCATGTTATTGACTGTTTTACTGTGTTGACTGTAGGCCCATGTTATTGACTGTTTTACTGTGTTGACTGTAGGACAAATGTTGTTTTATTTAACCTTTATTTAACTAGGCAAGTAAGTTAAGAACAAATTCTTATTTACAATGACAGCCTAGGAGCAGTGGGTTAACTGCCTTGTTCAGTGGCAGAACGACAGATTTTTACCTTGTCAGCTCGGGGATTCGATCTAGCAACCTTTAACCACGAGACTACCTGCCGCCCCACAAACCATTCATCCATTTGTCTTTTAAGTGCCTGTATGCTTTGTACATTGCATTTATATACCTGACACTGCATACGGTCACACCCTGATCTGTTTCAACTGTCTTTGTGCTTGTCTCCACCCCCCTCCAGGTGTCGGCCATCTTCCCTATTATCCCCTGTGTATGTGTTCTCTGTTTGTCTGTTGCCAGTTCATTTTGATCGTTAAGCTTACTAGCGGTTTCCCCTTGCTCCTGTCTTTTCTAGTTCTAGTTTTCCCGGTTTTGACCATTCTGTTTGCCCTGACCCTGAGTCTGCCTGGCGTTCTGTCCCTTGTCACACCACCCTAGATTATTGACCTCTGCCTGCCCTGACCCCTAGACTGCCTGACGTTCTGTACCTTATGTACTCTGATCTGGATTACTGACCTCTGCCTGCCCTTGACCTGTTGTTTTGCCTGCCGTTCTGTACCTTATGTACTCTGATTTGGATTACTGACCTCTGCCTGCCCTTGACCTGTTGTTTTGCCTGCCGTTCTGTACCTTATGGACTCTGATCTGGATTACTGACCTCCGCCTGCCCCCTGTTCTAGTAATACACTTTTGTTACTTCGACACTGTCTGCAGCTGGGTCTTCTGAAACGTGATACATACATTGTATTACATGTCTGAACATTGTGGTAGAATACTTGTGACTTGAATACCTGTGCATTGAATAACTGTGTGTTGAATACCCGTGTATTGAATGTCAAATACGTTACAGGGTTGACACAAATGTTTTGTACATTGAATGCAAAGTATTGACTTAGGCATCAAAAATCGTGACATCTTTTTGCAAAAACTTGAAATAGTGAAGCATTGCAATATAATATATCTTTGGCTTGCCTCAATAACCTGTAAATACGCTATACATTATAGTACCATATCTGGTTTTGTGCAAGGACAACTGTTAAACCAATACCACCTACACAGAGTTCACTGTTCTTCTAAACTTTACTGTTGTTAATCACTGTGTGTTATATTGTAAAGGAACATAATGTAAAGGTCACTGTGTGTTATATTGTAAAGGAACATAATGTAAAGGTCACTGTGTGTTATATTGTAAAGGAACATAATGTAAAGGTCACTGTGTGTTATATTGTAAAGGAACATAATGTAAAGGTCACTGTGTGTTATATTGTAAAGGAACATACATTTTCTGGACCCCCCAAAAATATGGAATTTTCATTGTTGGACATAAATAAATCACCTCCAAGTGATTTTAATTGAAGAAATCTGTTCCCAAGTTTTTCCACGCATAATAGAGACATGACATGATCGTATACCAATGTAAGCAAGGTTTGAAATTATTATGTTTTAGTCAAACATTATACAGTTGGAGTCAGAAGTTTACATACACTTAGGTTGGAGATATTAACCACTCCACACATGTCTTGTTAACAAACTATAGTTTTGGCAAGTCGGTTAGGACATCTAATTTGTGCATGACACAGGTCATTTTTTGAACAATTGTTTACAGACAGATTATTTCACTTATAATTCACTGTATCACATTTCAGGTGGGTCAGAAGTTTACATACACTAAGTTGACTGTGCCTTTAAACAGCTTGGATTTAGAAGCTTCTGATAGGCTAATTGACATCATTTGAGTCAATTGGAGGTGTACCTGTGGATGTATTTCAAGGCCTACCTTCAAACTCATTGCCCCTTTGCTTGACATCATCTTAAAATCAAAAGAAATCAGCCAAGACCTCAAAAAAAAAGTGTTCATCCTTAGGTTCATCCTTGGGAGCAATTTCCAAATGCCTGAAGGTACCACGTTCATCTGTACAAACAATAGTACGCAAGTATAAACACCATGGGACCACGCAGCCGTCCTACCGCTCAGGAAGGAGACGCATTCTATCTCCTAGAGATGAATGTACTTTGGTGCGAAAAGTGCAAATCAATCCCAGAACAACAGCAAAGGTCCTTGTGAAGTTGCTGGAGGAAACAGGTACAAAAGTATCTATATCCTGTAACACTTCCAGTGGTGGAATAAAAGAGTCAGGTGCAGAGAGCAGGGATATCTTAACCTGTTGGGGATGGGGGCGCTGTTTAGACTACTTATGCTAATTTGGCTAATTTTTTAAACGGCTTCCCACAAAATCCTTGATCGTACAATATGCATATTATTATTATTATTGGATAGAAAACAGTCTATAGTTTCTATAGGAGTTGAAATTTTGTCTCTAAGTGGAACAGAGCCCATTCTACAGCAATTTCCCTGACATGGAGTCAGATTTGAGAAATGTTGGCCACTCTTCTGAAGTCATTTAAAAGGGCACTGTCGTTGCTATGACTATACGGACACTTCTTACGTCTTCCCCTGGATGCCTTTACGTGATGACGATTCCAACGGGGTCGATTGCGCGTTCACAGGCCCTACAAATGAAAAAACCCTGAAGCTAGTCATTCTTTGGGAGCTGCGTCATGAGCCAAGAGGACACCGGCGCGCACCTGTTCCAAGCGTTAGTTTAGCCTGTTATATTTCTCCGGTCATCTTTTCACTCGTTATAGGAGTTAAAAACATCATAAGGTAGTTAATTTAAAGCGTTTTATAGCAATTTATATCCGTTTAGTGCGATTTTGGGACATTTATTTTTGCAACGATGTGAAAAGTTGGGCACGCTTTTCAGTTCATCCCGAACGCAGTTGACATTTCCACATGGCAAGAGGACAGCTTTCCACCAAAAGACGATTTCTCCCAAGAAAGGATCCTTTGCCCAAGATACTGATGGAAGAACAGCTCAAGGTAGGACATTTTTATTATGATAAATCGTGTTTCTGTCGAAACATTTTAGTGGCTTAGGACGCCATGTTTTTTGACGTAGCTTCGCTTGGCGCAAACTGTATTGAAAAGTAAGGATAAATTAAAAAATGTAATAACGCAATTGTATTAAGAATTAAATTGTCTATCAATCCCTGTCCACCCTATATTTTTTAGTCACGTTTATGAGTATTTATGTATAAGAGTAGATCACTGTCTAAGTGGCGCAAGGAAATTTTCTGACCAACTGAGCTACATTTCACATTGTCTAACCATGATTTTGGTGGCTAAATATAAACATTTTCGATCAAACTGTATATGCATGTTGTAATGTGATGTTACAGGAGTGTCATCGGAAGAATTCTGAGAAGGTTAGTGAAAAAATTAATATCTTTTGGCGATGTTGACTTTTATCGCTCACTTTGGCTAGAATCAATGCTGGGCTGCTAATTGCTATGTGCTAAGCTAATATAACGATTTATTGTGTTTTCGCTGTAAGACACTTAGAAAATCTGAAATATTGTCTGTATTCACAGGATCTGTGTCTTTCGATTCGTGTATGCTGTGTATTTTTACGAAATGTTTGATGATTAGTAGTTAGGTAAACACGTTGCTCATTGTAATTATTCTAGTCCATTTGTGACGGTGGGTGCAATTGTAAACTATGCCATCTACCTGAAATATGCACTTTTTTCTAACAAAACCTATCCCATACCATAAATATGTTATCAGACTGTCATCTAATGAGTTTTTTTGTTGGTTAGGGGCTATAAATATCTTAGTTTAGCCGAATTGGTGATGGCTACTGGTGTTGGTGGACAAATAAAAGATGGTGGATTATGCTAATGTGTTTTTAGGTAATAGATGTACATCTTTACATATTGTGTCTTCCCTGTAAAACATTTTAAAAATCGGAAATGTTGACTGGATTCACAAGATCTGTGTCTTTCATTAGCTGTATTGGACTTTAATGTGTGAAAGTTAAATATTTAAAAAAAATATTTTTTTTGAATTTCGCGGCACTGGTTTTTCAGTGGGGGGGGGGGGGGGGTGTGCCGCTAGCGCCACGCTGATCCTAGACAGGTTAAACAAGTGGAATGTTTATTTCCTTATAGAAATAAAATACAATACGGCGACGCCAACACAAAACACTGGGCGCGTAAAGAATACTGTCCAAGAAAAAATGTCTCACAGAAATCGACTCCGGCCTCGAGGACGACCCGGAGGGCGAGGAGCAGGGCGATCCGGATGGAGGCGGTGAAAGTCCCTCAAGAGGGACGGATCCAAAATGTCCCCCACCGGTACCCAGCATCTCTCCTCCGGACCATACCCCTCCCAGTCCACGAGGTACTGCAGGCCCCTCACCCGGCGTCTTGAGTCCAGAATGGCTCGTATCCTATACGCCGGGGACCCCTCGATGTCGAGAGGGGGAGGAGGGACCTCCGGTACCTCACCTTCCTGCAGGGGACCAGCTACCACCAGCCTGAGGAGAGACACATGAAACGAGGGGTTAATACGATAGTAAGAGGGAAGTTGTAACCTATAACACACCTCGTTTATCCTCCTCAGGACTTTAAATGGCCCCACACACTGCGGCCCCAGCTTCCGGCAGGGCAGGCGGAGGGGCAGGTTTCGGGCCGAGAGCCAGACCCTGTCCCCTGGTGCGAACACAGGGGCCTCACTGCGGTGGCGGTCAGCGCTCCTCTTCTGCCGTTCACTGGCCTGCTTGAGAGAGTCCTGGACCGCTCGCCAGGTCTCTCTAGAGCGCTGTACCCACTCCTCCACCGCAGGAGCTTCAGTCTGGCTCTGATGCCACGGAGCCAGGACCGGCTGGTACCCCAGTACACACTCGAAGGGCGACATGTTCGTTGATGAGTGGCGGAGTGAGTTCTGGGCCAACTCCGCCCACGGGACGTACCTCGCCCATTCTCCTGGCCGGTCCTGGCAATACGACCTCAGAAACCTACCCACCTCCTGGTTCACTCTTTCCACCTGCCCATTACTTTCGAGGTGATACCCAGAGGTAAGGCTGACCTAGACCCCCAGACGCTCCATAAACGCCCTCCACACCCGGGACGTGAACTGGGGACCTCGATCAGAAACGATATCCTCCGGCACCCCGTAATGCCGGAAGACGTGGGTAAATAGAGCCTCCGCAGTCTGTAGGGCCGTAGGGAGACCAGGCAATGGGAGGAGACGACAGGACTTAGAGAACCGATCCACAACGACCAAAATGGTAGTGTTCCCCTGAGATGGAGGAAAATCTACCGAGAGATGAGACCATGGCCGTTGTGGAACCGGAAGGGGTTGTAACTTCCCCCTCGGTAGGTGCCTAGGAGCCTTACTCTGAGCGCATACCGAGCAGGAGGAGACATAGAGTCTCATGTCCTTAGCCAAGGTGGGCCACCAGTATTTCCCTCTAAGACTACGCACTGTCCTCTCCACCCCCGGATGACCCGAAGCAAGTAGTGTGTGAACCCACCGAATCAATCGATCACGGACACCAAGCGGTACGTACCTAAGGCCAGTCGGACACTGGGACGGCACAGGTTCTACCCTCAACGCCCGCTCGATGTCCGCGCCCACCTCCCATACCACCGGAGCCACCAGACAAGAGGCGGGAAGGATGGGAGTCGGATCGATGGGCCAGTCATCCGTGTCATAGAGACGAGACAGCGCGTCTGCCTTAGTGTTGAGGGAACCTGGTCGGTAAGAGATCGTAAATCTAAAACGAGTAAAGAACATGGCCCACCTCGCCTGACGCGGATTCAGTCTCCTCGCCTCTCGGATATACTCCAGATTGCGACGGTCAGTCCAGATGAGAAAAGGGTACTTAGCCCCCTCAAGCCAGTGTCTCCACACCTTCAGGGCTTTTACCATAGCTAGTAGCTCCCTGTCCCCCACATCATAGTTCCGCTCCGCCGGACCCAGCTTCTTAGAAAAGAAAGCACACAGGGACGGAGCTTCGGTGGCGTGCCCGAGCGCTGTGATAGCACGGCTCCAACACCAGCCTCGGACGCATCCACCTCCACTATGAACGCTAAGGAAGGGTCCGGATGCGCCAACATGGGAGCCTCAGTAAACCGTGCCTTCAACTGGTTGAAAGCTCCCTCTGCCTCGGCCGTCCACTGTAGACGCACCGGCCCTCCCTTTAGCAGTGAGGTAATGGGTGCCGCCACTTGGCCAAAACCCCGGATAACCTCCGGTAGTAATTGGCAAACCCTAAAAACCGCTGCACCTCCTTTACCGTGGTTGGAGTCGGCCAATTACGCACGGCGTTAACGCGATCACTCTCCATAACCACCCCTGAGGTGGAAATGCGATAACCCAGGAAGGAAACGGCTTGTTTGGAGAACACACATTTCTCAGCCTTGACGTATAGGTCATGCTCCAGCAGCCTCCCAAGGACCCTGCGCACCAGGGAGACATGCGCGGCGCGTGTAGCAGAATAGACCAAGATGTCATCAATATACACTACCACACCCTGCCCGTGCATGTCGCTGAGAATCTCATCTACAAAGGATTGGAAAACGGCTGGAGCATTCTTTAACCCATACGGCATGACGAGGTACTCATAGTGGCCTGATGTGGTACTAAATGCTGTTTTCCACTCGTCTCCTCCCCGAATACGCACCAGATTATACGCACTCCTGAGATCCAGTTTTGTGAAGAAACGTGCTCCGTGGAATGATTCCACCGCCGTAGCGATGAGAGGTAGCGGATAACTAAATCCCACTGTGATTGAATTTAGACCTCGATAATCAATGCACGGACGCAGACCTCCCTCCTTTTTTCTCACAAAAAAGAAACTCGAGGTGACGGGTGACATGGAGGGCCGAATGAACCCCTGTCTCAGAGCTTCCGTGACATATGTCTCCATAGCCAACGTCTCCTCCTGTGACAAGGGGTACACATGACTCCTGGGAAGTGCAGCGTTCTCCTGGAGGTTTATCACGCAATCCCACCGTCGATGAGGTGGTAATTTGGTCGCTTTCTTCTTACTAAAAGCGATAGCCAAATCGGCATATTCTGGGGGAATGCGCACAGTGGAAACCTGGTCTGGACTCTCCACCGATGTGGCACCGATGGAAACTCCCACACACCTACCTGAACACTCCTCTGACCACCCCTGAAGAGCTCCCTGTCTCCAGGAAATGAGGGGATTGTGAATGGCTAGCCAAGGAACCCCCAACACCACCGGAAACCCAGGTGAATCAATAAGGTAGAAACTAATCTGCTCCCTATGATCCCCCTGCGTTACCATGTCCAGCGGAATCGTGGCCTCCCTGATCAGCCCTGACCCTAGCGGTCGGCTATCTAAGGAGTGCACAGGGAAAGGAGGGTCTATCTGTACCAACGGAATACCCAACTTACGGGCTAGACCGCGATCCATAAAACTCCCAGATGCGCCTGAGTCTACTAGCGCCTTATGCTGGAGAGAAGGGAAAAACGCAGGGAAAAAAATAACCAAAAACATGTGACCGACAGGAAGCTCTGGGTGAGTCTTGTGCCTACTCACCTGGGGTGACCGAGAAGTATTCCGCCTGCCATCTCTACTCCCAGAGGCGCTCCTCCAACACCGGTCTGAAGTGTGTCCTCTCCTGCCACAATAGGTGCAAGAGAAGCCACCTCCTCCGGCCCCCCTAGATGCAGCCCCTCCCAACTCCATCGGAGTTGAAGCGGGAGGACTGGGAGGTGGAACTGACAGGACCCCATCTGAACGCCCGCGGGCAGCTAGCAGGTTGTCCAGTCGCATAGACATGTCAATTAGCTCATCGAGAGAGAGTGTAGTGTCTTGACAAGCTAGCTCCCGACGGACGTCCTCCCGAAGGCTACATCGATAATGGTCCATCAGGGCCCTGTCATTCCACCCCGCACCAGCAGCCAATGTCCGGAACTCCAAGGCGAAGTCTTGCGCACTCCTCGTCTCCTGTCTGAGGTGGAACAGTCGCTCACCCACCGCTCGGCCCTCCTGAGGGTGGTCAAATACGGCCCGAAAGCGGCGGGTGAACTCTGGGTAGTGGTCTCGAACCGAGTCTGGGCCGTTCCAGACCGCATTAGCCCATTCCAGGGCTCTACCCGTCAGACAGGAGATGAGGAGGCTAACACTCTCCTCTCCAGAGGGAGTCGGATGAACGGTGGCCAAGTAGAGCTCCAACTGGAGCAAAAACCCCTGGCACCCAGCCACCGCTCCGTCGTACTCCCTTGGGAGCGCGAGACGCAATGCGCCTGAACCAGATGCCGAGGGTGAAGGAGAAGGTTGCGACGTCTGGGAAGGAGCTGGTGTAGAAGTCGGGATACCACTCCTCTCCCATCGTTCCATTCTCTCCATCATCATGTCCATCGCCGACCCTATCCGATGGAGAACGGCGGTGTGATGAAGGACACGCTCCTCCATCGATGGAAGAGGGGTGGTTGCTGCTTCTGCTGACTCCATTAGAGGGTGCGGGCTTCTGTAACACTTCCAGTGGTGGAATAAAAGAGTCAGGTGCAGAGAGCAGGGATATCTTCAACAAGTGGAATGTTTATTTCCTTATAGAAATAAAATACAATACGGCGACGCCAACACAAAACACTGGGCGCGTAAAGAATACTGTCCAAGAAAAAATGTCTCACAGAAATCCACTACTGAACACCACCAACACGAAACAGAAAAAACAAGCCCGCACAAAAGTCGGCGGGCCAACTGGGTTTAAATAACCCCTAACCTAAACACACAACAGGTGATGCAAATTAGACCAACTAAAAAGAAAACAGAAAAGGGGATCGGTGGCAGCTAGTAGACCGGAGACGACGACCGCCGAGCGCCGCCCGAACGGGAAGAGGCACCATCCTCGGCGGGATTCGTAACATATCCACAGTAAAACAAGTCCTATAACGACATAACCTGAAAGGCCGCTCAGCAAGGAAGAAGACACTGCTCTAAATCTGCCATGAAAAAATTCAGACTATGGCTTACAACTGCACATGGGGACAAAGATCGTACTTTTTGGAGAAATGTCCTCTGGTCTGTGAATCAAAAATATAACTCTTTAGCCATAATGACCATCGTTATGTTTGGAGGAAAAGGCGGAATGCTTGCAAGCCGAAGAACACCATCCCAACCATGAAGAATGGAGGTGGCAGCATCATATTGTGTCTGTGCTTTGCTGCAGGAGGGACTGGTTTACTTCACAAAATAGATGTTATCATGAGGTAGGAAAGTTATGTGGATATATTGAAGCAACATCTCAAGACATTAGTCAGGATGTTAAAGCTTGGTCGCAAATGGGTCTTTCAAATGATCAATGACCCCAAGCATACTTCCAAAGTTGGCATACTTCCTTAAAATGGCTTAACCTGTCTAGGATCAGCGTGGCGCTAGCGGCACACCCCCCCCCCCCCCCACTGAAAAACCAGTGCCGCGAAATTCAAAAAAAATATTTTTTTAAAATATTTAACTTTCACACATTAAAGTCCAATACAGCTAATGAAAGACACAGATCTTATGAATCCAGTCAACATTTCCGATTTTTAAAATGTTTTACAGGGAAGACACAATATGTAAAGATGTACATCTATTACCTAAAAACACATTAGCATAATCCACCATCTTTTATTTGTCCACCAACACCAGTAGCCATCACCAATTCGGCTAAACTAAGATATTTATAGCCCCTAACCAACAAAAAAACTCATTAGATGACAGTCTGATAACATATTTATGGTATGGGATAGGTTTTGTTAGAAAAAAGTGCATATTTCAGGTAGATGGCATAGTTTACAATTGCACCCACCATCACAAATGGACTAGAATAATTACAATGAGCAACGTGTTTACCTAACTACTAATCATCAAACATTTCGTAAAAATACACAGCATACACGAATCGAAAGACACAGATCCTGTGAATACAGACAATATTTCAGATTTTCTAAGTGTCTTACAGCGAAAACACAATAAATCGTTATATTAGCTTAGCACATAGCAATTAGCAGCCCAGCATTGATTCTAGCCAAAGTGAGCGATAAAAGTCAACATCGCCAAAAGATATTAATTTTTTCACTAACCTTCTCAGAATTCTTCCGATGACACTCCTGTAACATCACATTACAACATGCATATACAGTTTGATCGAAAATGTTTATATTTAGCCACCAAAATCATGGTTAGACAATGTGAAATGTAACTCAGCTGGTCAGAATTTGTCCTTGCGCCACTTAGACAGTGATCTACTCTTATACATAAATACTCATAAACGTGACTAAAAAATATAGGGTGGACAGGGATTGATAGACAATTTAATTCTTAATACAATTGCGTTATTACATTTTTTAATTTATCCTTACTTTTCAATACAGTTTGCGCCAAGCGAAGCTACGTCAAAAAACATGGCGTCCTAAGCCACTAAAATGTTTCGACAGAAACACGATTTATCATAATAAAAATGTCCTACCTTGAGCTGTTCTTCCATCAGTATCTTGGGCAAAGGATCCTTTCTTGGGAGAAATCGTCTTTTGGTGGAAAGCTGTCCTCTTGCCATGTGGAAATGTCAACTACGTTCGGGATGAACTGAAAAGCGTGCCCAACTTTTCACATCGTTGCAAAAATAAATGTCCCAAAATTGCACTAAACGGATATAAATTGCTATAAAACGCTTTAAATTAACTACTTTATGATGTTTGTAACTCCTATAACGAGTGAAAAGATGACCGGAGAAATATAACAGGCTAAACTAACGCTTGGAACAGGAGAGGGTCGGTGTCTTCCACGCGCGTTACGCAGCTCCCAAAGAATGACTAGCTTCAGAGTTTTTTCATTTGTAGGGCCTGTGAACGCGCAATCGAGCCCGTTGGAATCGTCATCACGTAAAGGCATCCAGGGGAAGACGTAAGAAGTGTCCGTATAGTCATAGCAACGACAGTGCCCTTTTAACTGACTTCAGAAAAGTGGCCAACATTTCTCAAATCTGACTCCATGTCAGGGAAATTGCTGTAGAATGGGCTCTGTTCCACTTAGAGACAAAATTTCAACTCCTATAGAAACTATAGACTGTTTTCTATCCAATAATAATAATAATATGCATATTGTACGATCAAGGATTTTGTGGGAAGCCGTTTAAAAAATTAGCCACATTAGCATAAATAGTCTAAACAGCGCCCCCATCCCCAACAGGTTTAAGGACAACAAAGTCAAGATATTGGAGTGGCCATCACAAAGCCCTGCGAACAAGGACGCCTACAAACCTGACTCAGTTATATCAGCTCTGTCAGGAGGAATGGCCTAAAATTCACCCAATTTATTGGGGGAAGCTTGTGGAAGGCTGCCCGAAACGTTTGACCCAAGTTAAACAATTTAACGGCAATGCTACCAAATACTAATTGAGTGTATGTAAACTTCTGACCCACTGGAAATGTGATGAAAGAAATAAAAGCTGAAATAAATCATTCTCTCTACTATTATTCTGACATTTCACATTCTTAAAATAGGTGGTGATCCTAACTGACCAAAAACTGATTTTTTACTCGGATTAAATGTCAGGAATTGTGGAAAAACTGAGTTTAAATGTGTTTGGCTAAGGTATATGTAAACTTCTGACTTCAACTGTATGATTGGGCTTCTTGCTGTCAATTTGCAGTCTACAAATTATTTGTTATTATGTTCTGGACCCCCGACCATCCAATCAAGAAAGAATTGGCCCACGTCTGAATCTGGTTGAGGATTCATGCTATATAATATACACACTGATCTACATGTTTACCAAGCTGATTCCCAAGAGTACAACATCTCAGTGTCAGGTAGCGTAAAGGTTGCTGGTTCCAATACCATGAGCCTACAAGGTAAAAAATCTGTTGATGTGCCCTTAAGCAAGGCACTTAACCCAAATTTTTTCCAGGGGTGCTGTACTTCTACGGCTGAACCGGTAAAAAAGTTAATTGCGAGTGTTAGTTCACGAAAGGTTTAAAAAAACACACACACACACACACACACACACACACACACACACACACACACACACACACACACACACACACACACACACACAAACAAATAAAACATATATGAACTAGAAACGACCGTCTCTGAATAATCAATCCAGTTAAAAATTATTTTTACAGCCTCCACTGATGCATAAATCAGTCAAATCTGAGGATTGTTAGCGCCGCCACCGCTAATGTTATCTACCTCCCTTAACAGATAATAACAATAATCAAATGCACACCAGGACCAGCTCATAAATATTGGGATCAATCTGGGTAGAGAGGGTGCATATGCATAAAAAGATACTTAGGAGGGGCAAGCAGGTGCTCTTTTCAAGTGCTCGTTTGTGTGTGTGTGTGTGTGTGTGTGTGTGTGTGTGTGTGTGTGTGTGTGTGTGTGTGTGTGTGTGTGTGTGTGTGTGTGCATTTGTGTGTGTGTGTGTGTGTGTGTGTGTGTGTGTGTGTGTGTGTGTGTGTGTGTGTGTGTGTGTGTGTGTGTGTGTGTGTGTGTGTGTGATAACTGCTCTATGCGGTAACCCTATGTGTCTCCCTCTATGCATAAAATAAACAGCAGTCTGTTTTAACACTATGCCTTAATGACAAGGACCAATGAAAGACCATTATCGTAATGACATCGAATTGCAGCGGCCATCACGCACGCACGCCAAACGCACACATGCACGCACGCACACACATCAAGCCTTGTTGCTCGTTGCATTAAGTTAATGATAAACCATGTATTGGTGGATGGGTGTAAGCATCTGCCACTGATTCCAAAGGTTGCAGGTTAGAATCCAGAGATAGAAAGTTCTTTTTGCCTTAAGCCTTTCCCAAACCTCAACCCTTACCTTAACCATTCAGAGTTAATGCCTAACCTTAAGATTAACCTTAAACACGTCTAATTCTGACTTGAGACTGTGAGAGCTAGTTGAAACTTCCTGCATCGACATTGATGGTTTCCTTACTACAGATCAACTAAGATCTCTTGGGCTGTTTGTTTCATCCTCTAAACTAATAAAGACACGCCTAAGAGAAAGAGAGAAAGAGAGAGAGAGTTCTCACCTTTTTTAAATCAGCATGAAAGATGACAGTCAGTGTTTCTCTGTACATCTATACTCAGCTGGATACTACTGTCTGATGTCAGAATGACTACATTGCTGGGGTTACGAGAAAAGTAGTGTGGGTGGGGGGGCTAGGGTTGTAGTCTAAATCGTCATCTCTGTTATTCAAGGACAGGTCCTAATCATGCAGAGTGAACAGATAGAGACATTACAGAAGCTCGTATGTGTTAACTTTCACATATTCAGACACACACACACACACACACACACACACACACAGAGACACACATGCTCGGCAATCTGTGTTATTGAGTAGCTGACACCCCAGGGTTTGGTAATGTATTGACGATGTCTCAACAGCGGCAGCATGGAAGCCAGTCATGCTATTGATAATACCATATTGACTTGTCATCCGTCCCCATTGAATGGTGTCACCTTGCTAATATAGTCAGATCAATGCAAGGCCTTCTGTGATGACATCACAGATGAACCTGGGGTCAGGATGATGTCGCTGGGTAGTTTTCCTGCAGGTTCAAATGATGTGGTTGTAGGGCCATACATGCTGTGTTGATCTGTCTGGGAAAATGACAGCAAATAATCAGACAATTCTGTTATACGTTTATGTTTTTCTCAACAGATACAGCACACAACACACAAGATATTACCAAGTGCACTTTATTTTATTTTTGTATTTTTTATTTCACCTTTATTTAACCAGGTAGGCTAGTTGAGAACAAGTTCTCATTTACAACTGCGACCTGGCCAAGATAAAGCAAAACAGTGTGACACTGACAACAACACAGAGTTACACATGGAATAAACAATAAACAAGCCAATTACACAATAAACAAGTCAATGACACAGTAGAAATAAAAGAAAGTCTATATACAGTGTGTGCAAAAGGCATGAAGAGGTAGGCAATAAATAGGCCATAGTAGCGAAGAATTACAATTTAGCAGATTAACACTGGAGTGATAAATGAGCAGATGATGTGCAAGTAGAGATACCGGTGTGCAAAAGAGCAGAAAAGTAAATAAAAACAGTATGGGGATGAGGTGGGTAGATTGGGTGGGCTATTTACAGATGGACTATGTACAGCTGCAGCGATCGGTTAGCTGCTCAGATAGTTGATGTTTAAAGTTAGTGAGGGAAATAAAAGTCTCCAGCTTCAGCGATTTTTGCAATTTGTTCCAGTCACTGGCAGCAGAGAACTGTAAGGAAAGGCGGCCAAATGAGGTGTTGGCTTTGGGGATGATCAGTGAGATATACCTGCTGGAACGTGTGCTACGGGTGGGTGTTGTTATCGTGACCAGTGAACTGAGATAAGGCGGAGCTTTACCTAGCATAGACTTATAGATGACCTGGAGCCAGTGGGTCTGGCGACGAATATGTAGCGAGGGCCAGCCGACTAGATCATACAGGTCGCAGAGGTGGGTGGTATCAGGTGATTTGGTAACAAAACGGATGGCACTGTGATAGACTACATCGAGTTTGCTGAGTAGAGTATTGGATGCTATTTTGTAGATGACCTCGCCGAAGTCGAGGATCGGTAGGATAGTCAGTTTTACTAGGGTAAGTTTGGCGGCGTGAGTGAAGGAGGCTTTTTTTTGCGAAATAGGAAGCCGATTCTAGATTTGATTTTGGATTGGAGATGTTTAATATGAGTCTGGAAGGAGAGTTTACAGTCTAGCCAGACACCTAGGTATTTACAGTTGTCCAGATATTCTAGGTCAGAATCGTCCAGGGTGGTGATGCTAGTCGGGCGGGCGGGTGCGGACAGCGATCGGTTGAAAAGCATGCATTTGGTTTTACTAGCGTTTAAGAGCAGTTGGAGGCCACGGAAGAAGAGTTGTAATGGCATTGAAGCTCGTCTGGAGGTTTGTTAACACAGTGTCCAAGGAAAGGCCAATAAGTATACAGAATGGTGTCGTCTGCGTAGAGGTGGATCAGGGAATCGCCCGCATCATACACATATCAAATACTAGCACACTACTTAGCAAGTTTAACAAAATAAAAAAAGTAATATGAGAACTAGCTGCCTCTTTTGACCTCTAAACACACAGAGTTTAGAGGTTAAAAGTCTTCCTTCCGTTGGTGTACAGACCTACCTTTACGTATAATTGTCTGTTTGTTCTGTTTGTTAAAACACAGAAACATCGTGGGGCAGTCTACGAGACTAACTGATTACCCCTCCTTCAGCTCATTTACATTCTATACTTTTCACTCTCTAATAACATTAATAAATATCCTGCTGGCGTTAAGGAAGGTAGATGGCTGATTGGACCGCTAAGTCTGATGCCATCTTTTCTAATATCTTAGCGTTCATGACAATTCATGACTAATTACTCTCTTAAACCCGCGCCACCACTACTGTTAACATCGCCTACTCAGCATTAATCAATAATTTTAATTTAGGACGGCCCCCTTTCCTCTCCTTCATCCCTCGCTCCTCTCCTTCATCCCTCGCTCGTACCTTCCATCACCTCTTGTTTGTTGTTTGTTCTTAAAAATGGAGTGCTTAGAAGAACAAAGGCTGCCAGTTAATTTATTTGCCCGACCCAGCAGTGCGCACTACTTCGTTTGTTGGTTCCGTCGTTCCTCTCCTCCTCTCCTTCGACTCGTAATTAACATGTAGATCGTCATCACTTAATTCACAATTAAAATCCCTTTCTCTCCCTCTCCCTCTCTCCTTTTTAGGTACCTTAGATTGACGATTTTTCTTATTCAAATACAGCATTTGATTTTAGCCCCCCCTTCATGTACCATAATGTCTCCTTTTATCCACCAGAAAAGGCAGTTTACTGAACAACCTCCCACGACTCCAAATGCTGAACAAGACAACAAAAATAAGAGGATTGACGCAAAGGAGGAGAAATGCCACACTCCACTCCGCCCCTTATCCTCAACGCTAATGGTCGGTCCAAGATGGCAATGTCTCTCTCTCTCTCTCTCTCTCTCTCTCTCTCTCTCTCTCTCTCTCTCTCTCTCTCTCTCTCTCTCTCTCTCTCTTTCCCTCTCTTCCTGTGCCCAGGACAGGCATCCCTGTTAGTCAAAGCATCCCATGCCCTGTTGGCATTGTTCCAAGAAGACGTGTATGTTCCCTCTCCAAAATCCATCCGCTCTGTGTGTGAACTTCACCACATTGACAAACATCAACAAACACAGGGACAGGAACACATGCAAGCGCCAAAGCGCACACACACACACCTGATAGGCTGTCTACTCAGCAGATATTAGTATGCAGAACGTAACGACATGCGTGAGTACCAGCCTCCTCCCTTTCATTAGGGAAAACAGAAGGCCATATAGCTGCCATTTAACCCCCCTTCTCACACACACACACACACACACACACACACACACACACACACACACACACACACACACACACACACACACACACACACACAAACACCAGTGGAGGCTGCTGAGGGGAGGACGGCTCATAAAAATGTCTGGAATGGAGTCAATGGACTGGTATCAACCGCATGGAAACCACGTCTTTGATGTGTTTAATACCGTTTCATTGACTCCATTCCAGACATTATTATGAGCCGTCCTCCCCTTAGCAGCCTCCACTGACACACATATTCCTCTCCCACGCACACACTACCCTCCCTGCCCCCTAAACATACGTGCCACTCTCATTTCCTCTCTATGTACATACTGTATATCTTGCTTTTTGGGTGAGGGAGGAGGAGGAAGAGGAGGAGATAGAAAGTGGAGGAAAGATGAAAAGAGAGAAGGAGGAGGAAGAGGATGGGAAGGAGGAGGAGGAGGAGGAGGACAGAGAAGGAGGAGGAGGACGGAGAAGGAGGAGGAGGACAGAGAAGGAGGAGGAGGAGGAGGAGGACGGAGAAGGAAGAGGAGGAGGACGTAGAAGGAGAGGAGGACGGAGAAGGAGGGGTGATGTCTGCAGAGACCAGCCGCACACACTCGGCTCTCAATCCCCCCTCGCCATGCAACAAGTGTCGGAGTGAACACTGGCTCGTTGCTCTTCAGTCATGTCTGCATCTAGTTGGCAGCAGGCCAGCTCCGCCATCTGTCTCCCCCTCTCCTCCCTCTCTTCCCCCTCTCCAATCTGCTCCACATTTCCCATCATTACGACGTGCCTGCCATCTTTATGGCATATCAGAGACACGCGCCAAGCGCCCCCTCACCCCCTCGCCCCCTCGCTACTTCCCCCTCTCTCTTTTGCGCCCCTCTCCTCCTCCTTGTGCCCCTCTCTTCACGCCCTCTCTTCCCATGCGCCCCTCTTTCCGCGCCCACTCTGATACAGAGCTCTCTCAGGGTCCAGGTGGCATCGCGTGCCCTCATTCTTCCTCTCCTCGCCGCTCGCCACCACGGAAAACACTACAGTTGTTGAGGCGAGCCCAACGGAAACAAGGAAAAAGCAACAAACTTTCACATCCTGTTTGCGACTGGCTGGCTTCCTGTGCCCGGGGCTCATTGTTGCTTATTGACATTGTTGATGTTGTTGTTTGTATTTCCACAGTACTCGGATCTGTCGATGTTCTGTTCTCCACCAGGATTATACTATACGGGAACGTTGGCATATGTCCTGGAAACTTGTTTTCTCAGAGCTGTTGTTGTGGTCCTTGGTGCTGCTGTCCGGACGCTGGCACCACACACACACACACACACACACACACACACACACACACACACACACACACACACACACACACACACACACACACACACACACACACACACACACACACACACATACACACACGCACACACACGCACACACACACACACAGAGGCACACACACACACACATCACAAAGCTGAAGCCGGATCCTTTCTCTAGAAGCTTGCCTCAGAAGAACTGGGAATGGCACGGGATCTACCACACACACACACACACACACACACATACGTCGGAATCTAACACACGCACGCACACAACACACGCGCCGAGCTGGCCGTTTCAAACTACAGGAAAGTGAATATCAATGAAGTATTGATTTCTTGTAAGATTTTGTCAATTTCAAAGGCAAAGACAAAGGGGGTAGCTTAAGGAGCTCGCCGCGGGGAGAGAGAGACGCCGCAAATTAGACTTAAAACACAGACGGGGAATAAACGAACGAACGGAAGACAAACGGCTCGTTTCTTATTTATATTGTTTTATTTTTTTTGCCCTCTGGAAAAATTGATACTGGATGTAGAAAGACAAGAAGAGAAGACAATGGTTTCCCTTTGGAGGCGGTCATGTGGCGAGCGGGCAGGCGGGGGTTAAAAGCAAAAGCTGCAGAGAGAGAGAGAAGGGGGGATAATTAGGCAGCTTGCTACCCAGCCCTCATCAGTATGCTGAATATGCAAATTTGCCGGCTGGCTTTTCTCTGTGGATCAGAAGGCAAGCGGAGCGGAGATGAATTAACGACTATTATACCCACAGAGGAGAGGAGAGGCGGATTTATGTAAACGAGGGATGGGGAGAACAGAAGAGACGAAACAGAGAACGAGACAGTGTGGTATTCAAGAGCCCCCATAACTCTACTGTATGGATAAAGACTGCATGGAGGATGTACACACACACACACACACAGAGATTCCCACACACTCATACACACACACACACACAGAGATTCCCACACACTCATACACACACACACACACGCAGATTCCCACACTTTATGGATGATACCTCACACATACTGATTTACAGACTGCATTGGACTACCTACACACACACATGGACACACACACACGGATTCCTCTATTGTTTATGCACTGAAAATACAGAAAAAGCTAATTATCCCGGCGTCTTCAGCCCCATTACACCTCTATATTTATCTGCATACTGATTGGCTGCTTTACTGGCTGATAATTACCTACCGCTCACTGGAATACCAAATCATAGAGCGAGACGCGGAACGAGCTAGCGAAAGAGAAAAAAAGAGAAGGAGAGGAGGAATGCGAAGGCGTTAATGATATCCAGCGGGAAGACTGTCATCTGCATGATGACAACAGGAAAATTATAATGAACCATTGGTTCTTCTCCACAGATAAGAAGAGAGGGATGGGACGAGGAGGAGAGGAGAGGGGGAACCAGGAAACTTTTCCTCCCTTTGTTCTTCCTGTGTTGCTGAGACGAGCTGATCCGACACGGTTTGGATTTATTTACAAATGTTTGTTTGAGAAATACATAGGTCAGTTCCGCTGCACTTGGAGAAAAAGACAGAAGGAGAGAAAAGAAGACTTATCCTCCATTTTGGATGTATCTGTGGTGGTTATGTCCTGGTACTCTGGTCCATTTGGTTTTGTTTCGCTGGAACTTGGTCTGCTCATATCGCCAAGGAGTAGCCAAACACTCACACACACACAATGACTCCCTCGCTTGCCGTTTTGCATATTCGCATGCCGCCTCGCCTGCCTGAAAGGATTAAACAGGTGCATGTAAAACAGCGGTATGCAAAACGGACTGGTATGCCTGCTATATAGTAATGAGGGAAAGAGGGGGTGAGAGAGGTGTAGAGAGGGAGAGAGGGATGTGGGAAACAGGGAAGAGAGGGAGGTGAGTCGACGTGGGAGGGCTGAGGGAGGACGGGGAGGGGAGGTGAGGAGGTGGAGTCCTGTTGACACTTAAAGGGGGCACGTGTGTGGTGAAGAAGGGGTGTGATGCAATGTGGGAGGGCGAAGCGTTGAGACGAGGTGGTGTTGGTACTAAAAAGGGGCACGTGTTTAGGGGGAGGGAGAAGGGGGGAAGGGGGGTGTGGGAAGGAAGAGGGGGCAGGGGGGGTGCATGCTGGCATTACAAGGGGGTACAAGGCGGAGGGGGTTAAGATGATATGCTTGAACACACACACATATACTGTAGACCAGCACACCGTCACTGTGCCAGACACACACACACCAACCTGCCACAACACACACACACACGTCTGGGTTCTCGGGGGAGTTTGCCAGAAGGTGTGTTAGCCAGTGAGATGACGAAGCAGAGAAACTCCCCCAAGGAACCACGTGGAGATATAAAGCCTGGTAGAGAGATGGAGCGGGCCAGTCTGCCAGAGGGGGCACTGGGTCATACACACTGTGACACACACAGGCACACACACACACTGGGACACACAACCAGACACACATGCACTGGGACACACACACACAGACACACACAGAAACACAAGCACGCATGCACACACGGACGCACGTGCACACACACAGACACACGTGCACTCACACACACCCACACACACAGACACACATGCACTGTGACACACGTGCACTAGGACACACACAGACACACACACACACGCACACTCAGGTTCAGACACGGGTGTTGGCACAGAGCCAAAGACAGACACGTTGTGCTTGGGGAGACACTGGAGCCATGTATCACCTCTAGTGGGATGTTATCATCAGCGGCATATGGAGAGAGCTCTGCCACTTAGGATGTTTGATCAGCAGGATATGGAGGTAGCTCTGCCATTTGATGTTTAATAAGATGTTTGTGCATCCACAGAGGTCACTATTTAAACTTTTTGTGGAACATTAATGTACATTTTTTGATGCATTCTAGCATTATCCCATAGAATTGTTTCAGACAATGTAACGTAGGCTGTGCAACGTAGATTCTACCTCCTTTAGTGCTCCCTTTGATTCCAAAACCAGCAGAGATGTGTGTGAGGGAATATAACCCTACACATGTTCAATGTTGTTGATGATTGTAATCAGGATGTCCATATATTTTTTATATAATATATACACTACCAGTCAAAAGTTTGGACACACCTACTCATTCAAGGGTTTTTCTTTATTTTTACTATTTCTACAATGTAGAATAATAGTGAAGACGTCACAACTATGAAATAACACCAGTATGGAATCATGAAGTAACCAAAAAAGTGTTAAAGAAATCTAAATGTATTTTAGATTCTTCAAAGTAGCCACCCTTTGCCTTGATGACAGCTTTGCACACTCTTGACATTCTCTCAACCAGCTTCATGAGGTAGTCACCTGGAATGCATTTCAATTGACAGGTATGCCTTGTTAAAATACATGCTTCACAGTGTTCAAGTAACAGACACATCTCAACTTCAACTGTTCAGAGGAGACTGTGAATCAGGCCTTCATGGTTGAATTGCTGCAAAGAAACCACTACTGAAGGACACCAATAAGAAGAAGAGACTTGCTTTGGCCAAGAAACACAAGCAATGGACTTTAGACCGGTGGAAATCTGTCCTTCGGTTCAATGAGTGCATTTGAGTCCAATGAGTCCAACCGCTGTGTCTTTGTAAGACACAGAGTAGGTGAACGGATGACCTCTGATTGTGTTTTTCCCACCGTGAAGCATGGAGGAGGAGGTGGGATGGTGTGGGGGTGTTTTGCTGGTGACAGTCAGAGATTTATTTAGAATTCAAGACACACTTAACCAGCATGGCTACCACAGAATTCTGCAGCAATACGCCATCCCATCTGGTTCGCGCTTAGTAGCACTATCATTTGTTTTTCAACAGGACAATGACCCAACACACCTCCAGGCTGTGTAAGGGCTATTTGACCAAGAAGGAGAGTGATTGAGTGCTGCATCAGATGACTTCACCTCCACAATCACCCGACCTCACCCAAATGGAGATGGTTTGGGATGACTTGGACTGCAGAGTGAAGGGAAAACAGCCAACAAGTGCTCAGCATATGTGGGAACTCCTTAAAGACTGGAAAAGCATTTATCATGATGCTGATTGAGAGAATGCCAAGAGTGTGCTAAGCTGTCATAAATGCAAAGGGTGGCTACTTTGAAGAATCTAAAATCTAAAATATATTTTGATTTGTTTAACACTTTTTTGACTAATACATAATTCCATATGTGTTATTTCATAGTTTTGATGTCTTCACTATTATTCTACAATGTAGAAACTAGTAAAACAAAAGATAAACCCTTGAATGAGTAGGTGTGTCCAAACTTTTGACTGGTGCTGTATGTTTTTTAGAATGTATTTGCTGTGATGAATGTATGATTTATTTTGGAGTCTTTACTACTGAACAAGGCCTTGGTCTGGTACAGATCTACTAAAACTAGATCTTCAGTCCAGTACAGAAATAGAGCACATAGATCAGTGAGGGTGCTATTGCTATCCGATTGATGTTGCGTTCCAGCTGATCCTAATCTATCCTATTGTTTTCCCATTCACAACCAAGATAGTTTGAGTGATCATCCTCTCACATTTCTTCTTTAAGATGCAAGCTAGCTTAGCGTCTTAGCTTTCATCCATGTAAATGAATCATCAGCACTGAGATTGGGTTACTGCTAATACTCCCCAACACAGACCAAAGGTTACTTAAGGCCTTTTAGTCATACACACTATTATAACAGACACACACACACACATACACTGATCTACAGCAGACCCATCAGGACATTACACTCTATTTCCTGCCACAAATTAGGCTAAGGCATAATAAACAGGCTGATGCGAGCTAGCTGCTAATGGCAAGCTGAGTAAACTAACGTTGTTAATGGGGCCTAGAATAGCAACGGCTGCTGTAAGAGCACAGTTCACCGTCTGGTTGGAGAAGAGACAGAGTTGATGGAGTAATGACTGGCACGACTGTCCTCTGTAAGGCTCTGTCTGAGCCCGCTAAGCTATTAATCAATCGATCATTCATATTTTCAATCAATGAAATGTAATTGTTATGGCTAATTTTACAACAGTTGTAAAGAGTGCTTTACAGTAACCCACCTAGATGGTAAAAGACCAAGCGGCAACACGGTTCCTAGGAGAAAACCTTTAGAGGAACCAGACCAGGAGGGTGAGTACTATTCTCCTCTGGCTAGGCAGTGACACTAGGAATATAATGCTTCATAACTGTCAGCGTGTTGGCCTGTGCGTGTTGCCCGCGGTAGCTCAGCTGAACAATAAACTATCATTTGATTGATGGGGAATTGCAGCGGACCATCTAACGCAGCTAGGCTATTACCCCGGGCACCGCAATACCTCACGTGTCATATTTCTGAGAGAGAGAGAGAGAGAGAGAGAGAGAGAGAGAGGGAGAGAGAGAGAGAGAGAGAGAGAGGGAGAGAGAGAGAGAGAGAGAGAGAGAGAGAGAGAGAGAGAGAGAGAGAGAGAGAGAGAGAGAGAGAGAGAGAGAGAGAGAGAGAGAGAGAGAGAGAGAGGGAGAGGGAGAGGGAGAGAGATTAAAAATAATATATATACAGTTTTATGGTTAATGATGACAGTCTTGGTGTGCTTGCTACAATGGCTGTATGTATAAAAAAAAGACATCACAGATGTGGAAGAGTAGCGTTCTCTGCTGGCATTTAGAATACACAGAACTGAACATTCAGATTCTAGAAGTGTAGAACTTCAAGATATAACATTCATAAGGCCTTAGAGTTGCTGATGGTTTGGGTTGTATTGGTCTTCACTACGAATGTGATTTTAGGCACTTACCCTAACCCTTAATTGCCCAGTTCAGTCAAAACTATGAGGTTGAAATAATACTGTGAAATTGTGGTGAAAAGGATGATCATGCCCTTTTAGTATAAGAACCGTTTGAAAACACTGCCTAAAATGTCAGCCTGTTTTGGTGGGATGGAGTTTTGGCCTTCCATGGTGACATCACTGTGTTGTAAATTAGTTAATAGACCAAAAAGAGAGTTCCAAACATCTCTGCCACTTAGACCACTCCAAGACAGTCCTAGCTAAATTCTTGCTTGAGAAATCGCCCTTCGGTAAGAAGCAATCTTTATTTATTTTGACAATTTTAATTGAAAACAATCACAGTAAGGTACATAATTGTTACCCAGAAATCATTTGATATTGAGATAAGAACAGGTGCGTTTGACCTGTAGCCTTTTCTCAACCCTGATCATAGCCCTAACCCTGACACAGAGAAAATAATCCATTTTGTTTGTGCTTTGCTCATCAGTTTTCTATTGCCACTTTTGGCCTTTCTGTCATGGTGACCTAGTGCCTACCATCTTAGGCCTCTCTGAAACATGACATCACCTTCAATAGGTGGTAGGTAGCCCAGCAGGTAAAAGCATTGGGCCTCTAACTGAAAGGTTGCTGGTTTGAATCCCTGAACAGACTAGGTGAAAAATATGTCGACGTGCCATTGAGCAAGGCCCTTAACCCTAGTTGCTATGGATAAGAGCATCTGCTAAATGTCAATTTGTTAGGGAGGATTTCTCAAGGATCACCCCTCCCTGAGTTTCAACACACACATGCAAATATCTGTTTCTCATCACACTAAGTTTGGCCACCTCAAACAAATGCTTTCTATTAGTGGCTGTGCTGTGTGCTCCCCATAGACAATGTGGTTCTCATTTGTAAAAGCATATCTGGGAGAGTATGAAATGGATTTTATGTAGAACACAGGGGAAATCATGTGTTTGCTGTGTGACACACACTTAGGCTAGTCCGCCCTGCTATTAGTACCTCTGGAGATGGCTCCAACAGTATATGATTTGTGTCAAACATGACAGAGTGATTTGACTGGGTGGCGGTGAGGACAGTGACAGCAGCATGAATAAACATGGTGTCTGGGATGTGATCTCCTGAAGACTAATGCTTAGTGATAAACCAGTGGGCAAGGCCAAGGGCACGTATCAGGGGAAGCCTTTTAAACTGGGGGTGTTTAACTCTGACACACACATACTGTCTCAAGGTCATTATGGTCCACTAGACATGATGGCATCTGTTGAATATTCCAATTGAGTCTAATTGACGGGATGCTCGTTAGAATGTTCATGGAATTTTTGAAGTGCAGAGTAGAATCCTGGTAATAACGGTCAGAATCAGTCTCTTTCAATTAACTATATGTCTCAAATCAAGTGATGAAGCAAGTCATGCAGCTTCAGGGAAAACATCCTTCCTATGCGGTACCTACCGGGAGCTGTGCTGTGAATATCTGACTGCTTATTTCAACAGGGTCACTCGAAGCCCATAATGCTCTTCTCTTTTCTGCTGGGTGGTTGTTAGTGTCTCAGATGAGGCACCTATCTACTGTAAAATGGAGGCAAACCGTTTCTCCCTTTGAAGCTGATGTTTCAATTCCTTCCATCTCTGAAGGTTATGATGTCATCCGACATGAATGGGTTTTATTCCTCAGTAATTTTACGATCTGCCCATGAAACCCAATACCCTCCCTTTCCTATTAAAGAATTTGCCTTTTTTTTTACAAGAGCGTGCTGATAGATGTTTAAAAATGAGTTTTTCCTGCACTTTGTTCTGGTCAGCCGGCCCAGACAATATCTATTAGATTAAAAATCAGTCACCGCGACAACGGGAGAGCAGAAAAAATGCAAAACACAAAGGGCAATGGAAAAGCCTATCCCTGCAACTTGCTGCAACTGGCACCGACTTTTTCTTCTTGTCCTTTTTTATTACAAATTGAGACCAAATAGCTTTGGAAGGCAGAGGGGGGATCCATTTCTCAGTGATTCAAACCAGCAGTATGTAGAGTAGCATTTATGACACGGCTCTCCAGTGTGTCTGACAATTAATGGGAGTGGAGAGTCTTTATAGCCTTATTCAAACAGGGGACTGTGTTTAATAGCAACGAGAGAAGAGAAGAGGGAAGGAAGTACAGGACTAAGAATATACTTATGTAAAATATAAAGCAGAAATAGAGGGCAGGGGGGCATGGTACATTTAACAGTGAATGTGGGTTTCTGTGATGTCCATAGTCAGAATAGCGGATGTATCTGGCTGTTGCTGGAGTATGATCGGGTCAGTTGAAACCTTCTAAGGAAGGACTTTTTACAGCACTGTGATGTCAGTCTTCTAGTATGTAATTCTATAGTTCTACAAGTCCTCATGAAAAAAAATGTATGATCTAATTCGCCATTTGTGACTTGAACTGGCAACACTCTAGGCATGGCAACTAACCCTCTTCATAGTTACGTCCTCTCCACAAGCACTACATTTACTAACACATCCATAGCTCACCCATTGTCCAAGGTACACTCCTAGGGATCAGAGCTATGTAAGATGTGTCTCAATGCCTCTTGAGCCACAGTCAAGCCTCCCAGGATCAACTAAAAAGAAACATACAAACTCATTGTGTTTACATTGCCAGAAGAGACAGCACTCACTTAATGCAAATAGCATGATTTGCATCAAGGATTTAGAGGCAAAACGTCATAGACACATACATTATACTTTATATGTTGTGAAACATGTTGCATCTTATCTGTCCTTCACAATGCTTTCTGTACATCTATCTTAGCATGACCTAACATTCTCTTCTCCTTCCTCCCCCCTCCCCCCTTCTCCCTTCTCCCTTCTCCCTTCTCCCTTCTCCCTTCTCCCTTCTCTCTCTCTCTCTCTCTCTCTCTCTCTCTCTCTCTCTCTCTCTCTCTCTCTCTCTCTCTCTCTCTCTCTCTCTCTCTCTCTCTCTCTGGAGCCTCTGACCATCAAATAGACCTCCAAATTCACCTTTCATGGTGTGGATCCATTGATCTGTGTGACCCAGCAGGGTTCCTATTCAGCAGGCAGGATAATGTCCTCATTATGGCCGAGCCTCGTCAGCGATCACTCTATGATTATCATATCTCATTAAGTTAGCCTGGCAGGGGAGAGAAGGACCTGTCACCCAGAAGCACCACATCACACTGTCTGCATGACCAGGAGAATACACTGGGGATGGGCCATGTCTTTATTAGGATTAGAATGGAGATGTTTGTCAGTAGAAATTTTGCAGATTCACATATTATAGAATGAGAATTCTTATGTCTTTGGTGGATGAACATGAATCCAGGAGATTATTTAGATTGAATGTAGGTTATATAATATATAATATTATATAATGACTATACATGCCACCATTTTATACATAGGGAAAGAGGGAGGGACAAAGAAAACGTGACGGAAGTATCTGCCATTGCAAAACAGTCAAACATGCTACTGTGGTAGCAATACATTGTCACGTTCCTGACCTGTTTTCTGTTGTGTTGTATGTGTGTGATGGTCAGGGCGTGAGTTTTGGGTGGGCAGTCTATGTTTTCCGTTTCTATGTTGGTTTTGGGTTGCCTGGTATGGCTCTTAAATAGAGGCAGGTGTTTTGCGTTTTCCTCTAATTGAGAGTCATATTAAGGTAGGTTGTTCTCACTGTTTGTTTGTGGGTGATTGTCGCTGTGTCTGTGTTTATTGCACCACACGGTACTGTCTCGTCTCATCTCGTTTCGTTCGGTCGTTCCTGTTCATGTGTTCTTCGTTTCATGTAAGTTCGTAGTTTAGGTCTGTCTAGTTCGTTTTGTTATTTTGTAAATTAGTCAAGTGTATTTCGTGTCTGTTCTTCGTCTTGCAATAAAGCATTATGTATTCATCACCCGCTGCGCCTTGGTCTACTAACTCACCGAAAGACAGCCGTTACATACATACAGTATCTAGACCACCTTTACTCCACACACAGAGACGTGTACAAAGCTCTCCCTCGCCTTCCGTTTGGCAAATCTGACCATAATTCTATCCTCCTGATTCCTGCTTACAAGCACAAATTAAAGCAGGAAGCACCAGTGACTCGGTCTATAAAAAAGTGGTTAGATGAAGCAGATGCTAAACTACAGGACTGTTTTGCTATCTCAGACTGGAACATGTTCCGGCATTCATCCGATGGCATTGAGGAGTACACCACATCAGTCCCTGGATTTATCAATAAGTGCATCGAGGACGTCGTCCCCACAGTGACTTTATGTACATACCCCAACCAGAAGCCATAATGGATTACAGGCAACATTCGTACTGAGCTAAAGGGTAGAGCTGCCGCGTTCAAGGATCGGGACTCTAACCCGTAAACTTATAAGAAATCCTGCAATGCCGTCCGACGAACCATCAAACAGGCAAAGCTTCAATACAGGACTAAGATCCAATTGTACTGCACCGGTTCCAACGCTCGTCGGATGTGGCAGGGCCTGCAAACTATTACTGACTACAAAGAGAAGCAAAGCCGAGAGCTGCCCAGTGACACGAGCCTACCAGATGAGAAAAATAACTTATATGCTCGCTTCGAGGCAAGTAACACTGAAACATGCATGAGAGCATCAGCTGTTCTGGACAACTGTGTGATCACGCTCTCCGCAGCCGATGTGAGTAAGATCTTTAAACAGCTCAACATTCAGGCTGGTCAGGCTGGTCATGGTTCATGGTTCAATTCAACACCATCCTCCCAGAAACCCTAGACCCACTCCAATTTGCATACCGCACCAACAGATCCAAAGATGACGCAATCACAATTGCAATCCACACTGCCCTTTCACACCTGGACAAAAGGAACACCTATGTGAGAGTGCTGTTCATTGACTACAGCTCAGAGTTCAACACCATAGTGCCCTCAATGCTAATCACTAAGCTAAGGACCCTGGGACAAAACACCTCCCTCTGCAACTGGATCCTGGACTTCCTGACAGGCCGCCCCCCAGGTGATAAGGCTAGGTAACAACACATCCGTCAAGGGGGTCCCTCAGGGGTTCATGCTCAGTCCCCTCCTGTACTCCGTGTTCACTCCAACACCATCATTAAGTTTGCTGATGACACAACAGTGGTAGGCCTGATCACCGACAACGATGAGACAGCCTATAGGGAGGAGGTCAGAGACCTTACTGTGTGGTGCCAGGACAACAACCTCTCCCTCAATGTGATCAAGACAAAGGAGACGATCGTGGACTACAGGAAAAGGAGGACCGAGCACGCCCCCATTCTCATCGCGGGGCTGTAGTGGAGCACGTTGAGAGCTTCAAGTTCCCTGGTGTCCACATCACCAACAAACTAATGTGGTCCAAGCACACCAAGACAGTCGTGAAGAGGGCACGACAAAACCTATTCCCCCTCAGGAGACTGAAAAGTTTTGGCATGGGTCCTCAGATCCTCAAAAGGTTTTACAGCTGCAGCATCCTGGCGGGTTGCATCACTTCCTGGTAGAGCAACTGCTTGGCCTCTGACCGCAAGGCACTACAGAGGGTAGTGGGTCCAGCCCTGTACATCACCAGGGCCAAGCTTCCTGCCATCCAGGACCTCTATACCAGGCGGTGTCAGAGGAAGGCCCTAAACATTTTCAAAGACTCCAGCCACCCTAGTCATAGACTGTTCTCTCTGCTACCACACGGCAAGCGGTACCGGAGCGCCAAGTCTAGTTCCAAGAGGCTTCTAAACAGCTTCTTCCCCGAAGCCATGAGACTCCTGAACAGCTAATCAATTGGCAACTGTTATTATCTATGCATAGTCACTTTAATAACTCTACCTACATGTACATATTACCTGAATTACCTCGACACCGGTGCCCCCGCACATTGACTCTGTACTGGTACCCCCTGTTTATAGCCCCCCTATTGTTATTTACAGCTGCTCTTTAATTATTTTGTTATTATCTCTTACTTTTTTGGGTGGATATTTTCTTAAAACTGCATTGTTAGTTAAGGGTTTGTAAGTAACAATTTTACTGTAAGGTCTACACATGTTGTATTCGGTGCATGTGACAAATACAATTTGATTTGATTTGAGATCCATTTGTTATTCTGCAGGTGGATCTTAGAGAGCCCAGCAGATTTTCTGTTCTCTGATTGTCTACAGACATCAGAGAGACTGAACCAGGATCTGCAGAGGTCTCGCTGACCTATGTTTATTTTCATATTTCCTCTGACGTACGAGACTAGTGTGTGTGTGTGTGTGTGTGTGTGTGTGTGTGTGTGTGTGTGTGTGTGTGTGTGTGTGTGTGTGTGTGTGTGTGTGTGTGTGTGTGTGTGTGTGTGTGTGTGTGTGTGTGTGTGTGTGTGTGTGTGTGTGTGTGTGTGTGTGTGTGTCTTGGGGGAAAGGGGCTAAAAATCCTGAGGTAATCTCAGGCACAAAGGCAATGTCATTAGAGACGGGGGGGACATTATTCTTAAATGGCAACCGATGCAGAGCCTAGACAGGAGATAAGGTGAGCAAAAAATATTGGGGAGAGAAAAGAGGGTATGAGGAGGAGGAGGAGGAGGAGGAGGAGGAGGAGGAGGAGGAGGAGGAGGAGGAGGAGGAGGAGCACTAGAATTTGTCACGGGCAGATAAAACATGCAATGATAGCGTTGTTGTTTTTTTACTCTCTCTCTCTCTCTCTCTCTCTCTCTCTCTCTCTCTCTCTCTCTCTCTCTCTCTCTCTCTCTCTCTCCTCTCTCTCTCTCTCTCTCTCTCTCTCTCTCTCTCTCTCTCTCTCTCTGTGTGTGTGTGTGTCTAGGTCTCTCTCTCTCTCTCTCTCTCTCTCTCTCTCTCTCTCTCTCTCTCTCTCTCTCTCTCTCTCTCTCTCTCTCTCTCTCTCTCTCTCTCTCTCTCTCTCTCTCTCTCTCTCTCTCTCTCTCTCTCTCTCTGTGTGTGTGTGTGTCTAGGTCTCTCTCTCTCTCTTCTCTCTCTCTCTCTCTCTCTCTCTCTCTCTCTCTCTGTGTGTGTGTGTGTCTAGGTCTCTCTCTCTCTCTTCTCTCTCTCTCTCTCTCTCTCTCTCTCTCTCTCTGTGTGTGTGTGTGTCTAGGTCTCTCTCTCTCTCTTCTCTCTGTGTGCCTAGGTCTCTTTCTGTCTCTCTCTCTCTCTCTCTCTGTGTCTAGGTCTCTCTCTCTCTCTGTGTGTGTCTAGGTCTCTCTCTCTCTATCTCTCTCTCTCTCTGTGTGTGTCTAGGTCTCTCTCTATCTCTCTCTCTCTCTCTCTGTGTGTGTCTAGGTCTCTCTCTATCTCTCTCTCTGTGTGTGTGTGTGTGTGTGTCTAGGTCTCTCTCTCTCTCTCTTTTTTGAGGTTTATCTGACATACGATGAATGCAGCAGTTTTATCTGAGTAGACAAAGGAGAGGTGACATGCAGGCTGGCTCTGACGGCTGATCTTTAGGGAGAAGAAGAGAAGATGGGGCTGTGTGTCTCTGAGTGGGTCTACTGGCTGCTCAGGATCTATGTAGTTTACAGGTTTTCTTTGTCTGTGGTTTATGCATCGATTCAATCAGGTTGTGTGCACAACCTTGCGTGTGCTTCTGTCTGCATATGTACATTGAGCATACACAACACTAGGAACACTATTTCCATGACATACACTACAGCAGCAAGTATGTGGACACCCCTTCAAATGAGTGGATTCAGCTATTTCAGCCACACCCGTTGCTAACAGGTGTATAAAATCGAGCACACAGCCATACAATCTCTAAAGACAAACATTGACAGTAGAATGGTCTTACTGAAGAGCTCAGTGACTGTCAACGTGGCACCGTCACAGGATGCCACCTTTCCAACAAGTCAGTTCATCAAATTTCTGGCCTACCAGAGCTGCCCCGGTCAACTGTAAGTTCTGTTATTGTGAAGTGGAAACGTCTAGGAGCCACAAAGGCTCAGCCCCGAAGAGGTGGGCCACACAAGCTCACAGAATGGGACTGCTGAGTGCTGAAGCGCATAAAAATCTTCACTCCTCGGTTACAACGCTCACTACTGAGTTCCAAACTGCCACTGGAAGCAACATCAGCACAATAACTGTTCGTCGGGAGATTCTTGAGCAGCCGCAGACAAGCCTAAGATCACCACACACAATGCCAAGCGTCGGCTGGAGTGGTGTAAAGCTCGCTGCAATTGGACTCTATAACAGTGGAAATGCGTTCTATGGAGTGATGAATCACACTTCACCATAATTTCCGTCCGACGGACCAGTCTGGGTTTGGCAGATGCCAGGAGAACGCTATCTGCCTGAATGCATAGTGTCAACTGTAAAGTTTGGTGGAGGAGGAATAATGCTCTGGGGCTGTTTTTCATGGTTCGGGCTAGGCCCCTTAGTTCCAGTGAAGGGAAATACTAACTCTACAACATACAATGACATTCTAGATGATTCTGTGCTTCCAACTTTGTGGCAACAGTTCGGGGAAGTTATTTTCCTATTTCCAGAAATAGCTTGTCGAGTTCGGTGTGGAAGAACTTGACTGGCATGAACAGAGCCCTGATCTCAACCCCATCGAACACCTTTGGGATGAATTGGAACTCCGACTGCAAGCCAGGCCTAATCACTCAACATCAGTGGCCGACCTCACTAATGCTCTTGTGGCTGAATGGAAGCAAGTCCCCGCAGCAATGTTCCAACATCTAGTGGAAAGCCTTTCCAGAAGAGTGGAGGCTGTTATAGCAGCACAGGGGGAACCAACTCCATATTAATGTCCATTATTTTGGGAATGAGATGTTCAACGAGTTTTGTATACTCACTATATGTGTATTAATGCTGGGTGTATGAGTGTTCGCATACAGTCCATGTTTAGAACACTTAACATGGTCAATTCCAAATGCAAACTCCATTATCCTTTCTTTATGTGTTTTAAGTGCATTCTTTATCAACCAACATTCAAAGTATTGAAAATCTAAGTGCAGTTTCCCCATACATGTTTTGGGTAGCTAGCTATGTGTATAGAGAAACAGCACTTAGTGCTTGTGTATTCATTCCACGGGTATAATGCAGGTACAGTCCTTATGTTCACTTCTATGTATTTGTCTGTCTTGTACTGTGGATGTATAGTAATAAAGTGTGTCTGTGACATTGTGTTGAGTAAAGCTCACCAGCAGATACATTGATCAGAGGAGCTTGTTGTTGTCGGGCAGAACAGATGAGAGAGTATAGATTTAGACAAATGAGACATCAGGGACTGAATACACTCATTGACAGTGTCATATTAACTATTCACACTGCCATGTTAAGGTTAGAGAGACACACTGGTCTCTATTCACTGTCAAGGACTGCTTGCTAATTAGTAGGTCAAGACTGCTTTGGCAGAGAATAACGGGTCGTTCCATTTGATTTTAATCACTTTTTGACCGCACCCCTTTTGATTTAAACATTTCTAAACATATTTGCCAAAGGTAGAAGAGGTCAGAAAGTGACTTTTTAGGCCTGAATGCCAAAATAATTAGGAGACAAATGTGACCGACCGGCTCGATTCGGTCTTATATAGAAACATTTGAAATTGTGTTTTTTACATTGGATAAAAGTAGAGACTCAAAGCTAGAAAATGGTATATCATACACTGCAGCTGAGGAACAATGGGGAAATAATTCTGCTTTGAAAGTTGATTAACTTGTAACCTCACTTTTGAGAAAATGGCCTTTAAATATTTTGGAACCTACTGGAAAGCTCTTCTTTGTCTACACCCATTCAGCATCGTTCACACCCTTTTAAGATTTAGCCCCACCCATCTCTTTAAGGATTCACCTGTGAGGCTACATACTAAACAACCAAAGATTTCAAGACTAAAGGCTGGTTTATACTACGGGTGTGTTTATACATTTAGATTTGGTTATGTCATTTCAGGCAAACGTTTTTAAAAAAGGGGCGGATCCTTAAGAGGAGTGCCAGCGTGTGCTCGGGATGTTTGTGAATTCAGATAGTTGTCAGATTAACTGTTCGTAAATGTACAATGTAACTACACTTTTTTGCCAACGTTTACAGACACCGGCAATCTTCAATGGGTGTTGAGCGTTTGTAAATTCGTCAGTTATTCTACGCTCTGGCACACTCAGACGAGAGTGCTCTGAAATCGGAGTAGATAGCCAGAGCGAATTTACCAGCTACATCTATCGACAGTTGTCGCAGTGACATCATAAACATTCTATTGAAATCGTTACTTGCATAGTGGAGTCTTTTGTTTAGACATGTAGCTAGCTAGCTAAACAATGAATCATAATCCCAACTCATAACGTTACTGCCCTGCATGAATCTGCAGGTAGCTAACCAACCAGGTTAAATGCTAGCTAGGTAACATTAGGCTATAACTAGCAATGCAAATGGCTCTGAGATAAAATAATATTACTACACAGATCATACACGTAATGTTAGCTAGCTAGCTATGCATGCAGATGACTAAACACTATACACCTCAGCTACTACACTGAGTGAAATCACTGCAACACTTAACAAAGAGCTGCAGTCAAATTCAGAATGGGTAGCAAAAAATAAGTCTGTCCTATATATTTTGTTGTGGAGGTTCCAACCAACCCAATGCACCAAGTACACAGGATCTCTCTTGGGCCAGTCCCATTAGATCTCTTACAGTGACTTCGGAAAGTATTCAGATCGCTTGACTTTTTCCACATTTTGCCTTATTCTAAAACTGTTTACATAGTTTTTCACCCTCATCAATCTACAGACAATACCCTATAATTACAAAGCAAGAAACGTGTTTTTTTGTTTTTTTTGTGCTAATTTATCAAAATTATTTAAAAAAAAATATCACATTTATGTAAGTACTCAGACCCTTTACTCAGTACTTTGTTGAAGTACCTTTGGCAGCAATTACACCCTTGAGTCTTCTTGGGTATGACGCTACAAGCTTAGCACATCTCTATTTGAGGAGTTTCTCCCATTCTTCTCTGCAGATCCTCTCAAGCTCTGTCAGGTTGGATGGGGAGCATTGCTGTACTGCCATTTTCAGGTCTTGTTCGATCAAGTTCAAGTTCGGGCTCTGGCTCGGCCACTCAAGGATATTCAGAGACTTGTCTTGAAGCCACTCCTGCAATTCTTGGCTGTGTGCTTAGAGTTGTTGACCTGTTGGAAGGTGAACCTTCGCCCCCAGTGCGAGTCCCTGAGCCCTCTGGAGCAGGTTTTCATCATGGATCTCTGTACTTTGCTCCGTTCATCTTTGCCTCGATCCTGACTAGTCTCCCAGTACCTGCCGCTGAAAAACACCCCCACAGCATGATGGTGCCACCATCATGCTTCACCATAGTGATGATGCCAGGTTTACTCCAGATGTGAAGCTTGGCATTCAGGCCAGAGAGTTGAATCTTGGTTTCATCAGACCAGAGAAATGTGTTTCTCATGATCTGAGAGTCTTTAGGTGCCTTTCGGTAAACTCCAAGCAGGCTGTCATGTGCTTTTAACTGAGGAGTGGCATCCGTCTGGCCACTCTACCATGAAGGCCTGATTGGTGGAGTGCTGCAGAGATGGTTGTCCTTCTGGAAGATTCTCCCGTCTCCACAGAGAAACTCTGGAGCTCTGTCAGAGTGACCATCGAGTTCTTGCTCACCTTCCTGACCAAGGCCCTTCTCCCCCGATTGCTCAGTTTGGCCAGATGGCTAGCTATAGGAAGAGTCTTGGTGATTCCAAACTTCTTCCATTTAAGAATAATGGAGGCCACTGTGATCTTAGGGACCTTCAATGCTGGATAATTTGTTTGGTACCCTTCCTCAAATCTGTGCCTCGACACAATCCTGTCTCGGCGCTCTCTGGACAATTCCTTCGACCTCATGGCTTGGTTTTTGCTCTGACATGCACTGTCAACTGTGGGACCTTATATAGACAGGTGTGTGCCTTTCCAACTCATGTCCAATCAATTGAATTTACCACAGGTGGACTCCAATCAAGTTGTAGAAACATCTCAACGATGAATGGAAACAAGATGCACATGAGCTCAATTTCCAGTCTCATAGCAAAGGGTCTGAATACTTATGTAAATGTAATTTTTTTAATTAAAAACCTGTTTCACTTTGTCATTATGGAGTAATGAGTGCAGATTGCTGAGGATAGTTTATTTTTGAATAAGTCTGTAATGTAACAAAATGTGGAAAAGATCAAGTGGTCTGAATACTTTCCAAAGGCACTGTATATACTGCAGACAAGTTATATGACTTAGCTTGTTCATCATTCATAATTAAGTCATCATTGCAATTTCAAAAACTAAAAGCATTTGGGATAAATCATTCACTAAACCCTAAACCCCAACAAAATATTTTAATGAATAATATGGTAATTTAGCAAGTTGAGGTGATAAAACTGCTTGGAGTAACCTTGGATTGTAAACTGTCATGGTCAAAACATGATGATGCAACCGGGGCTAAGATGGGGAGAAGTCTGTCCATAATAAAGCGCTGCTCTGCCTTTTTAACAACACCATCAAGGCAGGTCCTGCAGCCCCTAGTTTTGTTGCACCTGGATTACTGTTCTTTCGTGTGGTCAGGTGCCATGAAAAGGGACTTATTAGCCAAATTACAATTGGCTCCGAATAGAACAGCACGGCTGGCCCTTAAATGTACACAGAGAGCTAACAATAATATGCATGTCAATCTCTCATGGCTCAAAGAGGAGGAGAGATTGATTTCATCATTAATTGTTTTTGTAAGAAGTATCGACATGCTGAATGCACCGAGATGTCTGTTTAAACTACTGGCACATAGCTCAGACACTCATGCATACCCCACAAGACATGCCATTAGAGGTCTCTTCACAATCCCTAAGTCCAGAACAGATTATGGGAGGTACACAGTACTACATCGAGCCATGACTACATGGAACTATTCCACATCAGGTAACTGATGCAAGCAGTAGAATCAGATTTTAAAAACAGATAAAAATACACCTTATGGAGCAGCGGGGACTGTGAAGAGACACATGCTAACACATTCAATCTACACACACGTTCACAAGGATTTTGTATTGAAGATACACTGTAAAACTGGATAAATTCTGGCTACTCAAACATTTTGACGAAACCAATTACCTAAGTAGTTTTGCAAACTTTTCCAAACATTTTTCCATTGATCTTCCATCCAGGAGTTCTGGAAAACCTGGGAAATGTAGCAGAATTTTGCAACCCTAACTGTAAATCACATTATGTTGTTTGCAAAGTGATGTGTAATTCCTGTTGGAATCTAGCCAGCGTTAGGCTATCCAACAGTTGAAGTTTGTATTCACCCACTATGACTGCCAGGGTTAAGAACAGTGGGAGACAACTACCTAAGCCATTTAAACTGGAACAGTTTCAGTAAATTATTTTATTTGTGTAGCATAACATTTAATCAATCAATCAATCAATGTACATGCAAAAACACAGATATTAAAAACAATTCCAAAAATGTACCTGCAGTATCTTGCATATCTTTAAAAAAAATGTTGGTTTGACTTCTCATTTAGTTTTGAGTCAGTACCACATAAACACTTGAAGTAATAATTACTTTTCATTAACTTTGAGTTCAACTCACTATAAGTTGTTGAGTTGTGCATGTGGTAGTAGAATAGTGGCCTGAGGGCACACGCTTAATGTGTTGTGAAAAGTGTTATGAAATGTAATGTCATGTAATATTTGTAGTTGTATATAATTGTCTTAATGTTGCTGGACCATGGCAGCAGCTAACTTAATCCTAAATAAATACAAAACACAAATACAAATGTTCTAAATACATGTCAACTCAGATGTTTGATTTATTTGACATATGTTGTAGCTTAAACCCTATTGTGCATCATCTGAGGTGTTTGTGTTGTGCCTACCATCATTTGAGACACAGCACACTCTTGGTTTCGTTCGACTCAAAAGGGGTACAGTCAAAAAGTGATTGAAATCAAATGGACCCTAATGTGTTTTCCTTTATGCAATAATACCCTCAGCCTGGTTAGATATGTCAAATAGAAACATTCTGAACGCAGGAAAAGATTCCATAACGGAATAGGAATACATCTGTTTGGTTAAAACCTGTACACATCCCTAATGTGTTGTCAGGGTTGAAACTAACTCAGTCTGGCAAAGCATAGGCCCTGAAATAACCCCCATAGTCTGGAGGTAGAGAGACGACACAGACAATGTTGACCTCTCTCTTTTCTCTCTCTCTCTGTCTTTCTTTCTTTTTCTCTCGCTCTCTCCCTCTCTCTCTCTCGCTCTCTCTCTCTCTCTCCGCTACCCCTGTCTCTCTCTCAGGTCCCCTTTGTCCCCCAGCTAGCGTTCACCATTGTGACAGGCCACTTAAGCAACACTTACCTGCAGCGTCAAACCACCCTGATGCCGAAACCATTAACATACATGTTGTGACGCGTGTGACACCTCAGCGACGCTCGGACAACCTGCTGCTCCCAGGGTGAGTGTACCGACGGCTGCGTCCCGACGGCTGTGTCCCGCCGGCTGTGTCCCGACGACTGTGTCCCGACGGCTGTGTCCCGACTGCTGTGTACCGACGGCTGTGTCCCGACGGCTGTGTCCCGCCGGCTGTGTCCCGACGACTGTGTCCCGACGGCTGTGTCCCGCCGGCTGTGTCCCGACGACTGTGTCCCGACGGCTGTGTCCCGACTGCTGTGTACCGACGGCTGTGTCCCGACGGCTGTGTCCCGACTGCTGTGTCCCGCCGGCTGTGTCCCGCCGGCTGTGTCCCGACGGCTGTGTCCCGACTGCTGTGTACCGACGGCTGTGTCCCGACGGCTGTGTCCCGACGGCTGTGTCCCGCCGGCTGTGTCCCGCCGGCTGTGTCCCGACGGCTGTGTCCCGACGGCTGTGTCCCGACGGCTGTGTCCCGACGGCTGTGTCCCGACGGCTGTGTCCCGACGGCTGTGTCCCGACGGCTGTGTCCCGACGGCTGTGTCCCGCCGGCTGTGTACCGACGGCTGTGTACCGACTGCTGTGTCCCGACGGCTGTGTCCCGACGGCTGTGTCCCGACTGCTGTGTCCCGACGGCTGTGTCCCGCCGGCTGTGTCCCGACGGCTGTGTGCCGACGGCTGTGTCCCGCCGGCTGTGTACCGACGGCTGTGTACCGCCGGCTGTGTCCCGACTGCTGTGTCCCGCCGGCTGTGTCCCGACGGCTGTGTCCCGACGGCTGTGTGCCGACGGCTGTGTACCGCCGGCTGTGTCCCGACTGCTGTGTCCCGCCGGCTGTGTCCCGACGGCTGTGTCCCGACGGCTGTGTCCCGACGGCTGTGTACCGATGGCTGTGGACCGACTGCTGTGCCTGTAAGCTTCATTGCAGTACACTATTCTACCAAAGGCATGGTCACCACTATATAAACCTTTACCTACCCTAAATATAAATTGAGTGAAGAGAAGAGAAAATATTTGCCTTGTATTGTAGGCCTAGTTGAGACAAAAAAAAGAATTAACGCCCTCATCAAAGGATTAGGACTGAAAACATGGTCGACACGGTCAACAGTCACACCACAGGACTCTACCAGTGATATTAGTCCATCTCTTCCACATCATGTACTGGGTTACAACAGCCATAAAGCCACTAGTTACAACAGCCAGAAAGTCATAAACCCTGCCTATTTATAAAATGTATCTTTTTAAAATCTGATTTTAAACCTAACCTTAAGCCTAACCTTAACCACACTGCTAACCTCATTTCTAAACCGAACCTTAAATTAAGACCAAAGTTTGACTTTGCAGCTGTGGTAACTAACCCATTTACTGGACATTTCTCCTGAC